>NW_019942723.1:43586-46428 GCF_002910315.2 Salvelinus sp. IW2-2015 | reverse complement strand
ACAGTTATTCATTATTACAGTTATCACAGTTATTCATTATTACAGTTATAACAGTTATTCATTATTACAGTTATCACAGTAATTACAGTTATTATAGTTGTTACAGTATCGCAGTTATTACCGTTATTACCCGTGTTACCGTTATCACCATTATTACCGTTATTACCGTTATCACAGTTATTGCCATTGTTACAGTTATCCTGTTATTTGATCTCTTCCAGACTCAGACCTACTTTGTGCCCATCCTAGAAGTACTGGAGAAAGGTAATTGAATAGAGTTACTATTATGAGTAACATRGAGTTGGTCCATTTCCTCCATTTAAAATGTGTGTGTGTGTATATCTTTGAGGTCTTGGTTGGGCCAGACAGTAGCCTATATGAGGCCTCTCCTCACACTGTAGCCTATATGAGGCCTCTCCTCCCACAGTAGCCTATATGAGGCCTCTCCTCCCACTGTAGCCTATATGAGGCCTCTCCTCACACTGTAGCCTATATGAGGCCTCTCCTCCCACTGTAGCCTATATGAGGCCTCTCCTCCCACAGTAGCCTATATGAGGCCTCTCCTCCCACTGTAGCCTATATGAGGNGTTATCGCCGTTATCACAGTTATTACAGTTACCACAGTTATTACAGTTACCACAGTTATTACAGTTTCTACAGTTATCGCAGTTATTACAGTTATTACAGTATTACAGTTGTCACAGGTATTACAGCTACCACAGTTATTACAGTTACCACAGTTATTACAGTTTCTACAGTTATCGCAGTTATTACAGTATTACAGTTGTCACAGGTATTACAGCTACCACAGTTATTACAGTTATCACCGTTATTACAGTTACTACAGTTTGTGCAGTTATCACAGTTATTACAGCTACCACAGTTACCACAGACCCACCCTTCATCACACAGTATTTAATTCACCTAAACCCACCCTTGCATCCACACAGTATTGAATCACCTAAACCCGCCTTCATCAACACAGTTTCAATACCCTAAACCCACCCTTCATCCCACACATATTTTATGACCCTAAACCCTCCGCACTCCGCTCCTTCATCCACACAGTATTTCATGACCTAAACGCCTCCCACGCCACCTCATCCACAGTATTTCATGAAGCCTAAAACAGCCCTTCATTCCACAGCAATATTCATGACCCTAAACTCTCCACCCGTCCTTCATCCACAAATATTTCATGACCCTAAACCCGCCCGGCATCGCTAAAGTCTGCTCTATCAGTTACTGAACAGATGGAGCTGACAAGGAGCAAATTGGCAAATGAACTTGTAAATAAAATAATCATACCAGTCATTGGGACCCTGGACCTGAACCGGACAAAACACAAACTCCATTCACCAGTCGAAGGAAAGATTATATATACTTAGCTAGAGAACCTTCTCCTGGATTGGTTGGACAAAAGAACATGGCTCTGTGCCCATTTCACAGCACAGTTTTTTTTGTTTTCTCCTACTTTTATGCTAGCTAGAGGACACTAGCACCACACTCATCTAGCACAACCGGTAGCTAGTTGCTAGCTCGCATGCAATCAAGTTAAACTAAAGTACTGGAGCTTATCATGCTTGTTGAACTTATGACAATTAAGTATCCGTTAGATATTTGTTTTCACTTGTCGCATCTGTGCTTGTTGCGTTTCCCTGTGCTTGTTGCGTTTTCCTGTGCTTGTTGCGTTTTTCCTGGTGCTTCGTTGGTTTTCCACCTCTGCTTGTTTGCGTTTTCCCTGTGCTTGTTACATTTCCGCTGCTTGTTGGTTTTTCCCTGTGCTTGTTGCGTTTTCCCTGTCTTCGTTGCGTTTTCCCCTGTGCTTTGTTGCGTTTTGTTCCCCCTGCTGTGTTGCCGTTTCCCTCTGCTTTGTTGCGTTATTTTCCTGTGCTTGTTGCGTTTTTTCCCTGTGCTTGTTCGTTTCCCTCTGCTTGTTGCTGTTTTCCTCTGCTTGTTGCGTTTTCCCGTGTGGCTTGTGCGTTTTTTTCCTCTGCTTGTCGCGTTTTTCCCTGTGCTTGTTGCGTTTTCCACTGTGCATGTTTCGCGTTTTTCCCTGTGCTTGTTGCGTTTTCTCTGCTTTTTGCGTATTTCCCTGTGCTTGTCGCGTTCCCTGTGCTTGTTGGCGTTTCCCTGTTGCTTGTTGCGTTTTCGCTCTGCTTGTTGCGTTTTCCTCTGCTTGTTGGCGTTTTTCCCTCTGCTTGGTTGCGTTTTCCCTGTTGCTTTGTTGCGTTTTCCCTGTGCTTGTTACGTTTTCCCATTCTGCTTTGTTGCACTTTTCCCTTTTGTGCTTGTTGGCATTTTCCCTGTGTTTGTTGCGTTTCCCTGTGGCTGTTGCGTTTTCCTGGTGCTTGTAGCGTTTTCCCTGTGGCTTGTTGCGTTTTTCCCTGGTGCTTGTTGCGTTTTTCTCCCGCTGTGCTTGTTGCGTTTTCCCCTGTGCTTGTGGTCCACAGATGCACTGCCGTGAGATGGCTGCGCGCTGCTCATATAAAAAATAATAACTTATTGGTCATCAAAACACAGTTGTGGCATGGTGCAGTAACAGAGATGATTCCTGTTTTGACATCCTGAAATGAAATGGTATTTATGCTTCGTTCAACGCACAGAATCACTGTATATATCTTTCCACAAGAAACTACTAGTCATTTGAAAACATGTGTTAATTATTCTCTCCCCTCTCCCGCCAGCTATCACTGTACATCTTGCAACGTGTTTTCTGGCATAACGTGGTGGTGTGCGAGTGGTTGTGTGCGCGTGTGGTGTGTGCGACCATGTGGTGGTACCGAGCAATGTGTGTCATTGTGTGTCAGTGTTTTCGTTCAGTATGTGGCTCTTGGTTTAC
>NW_019942723.1:37445-38790 GCF_002910315.2 Salvelinus sp. IW2-2015 | reverse complement strand
TGTAATAATGAATAACTGTGATAACTGTAATAATGAATAACTGTGATAACTGTAATAATGAATAACTGTGATAACTGTAATAATGAATAACTGTGATGACTGTAATAATGAATAACTGTGATAACTGTGGTAACTGTGGCAGATGTAATAAGGGTTTAGGGTGATTAAATACTGTGTGGATGAAGGGTGGGCGGGCGGGTTGAATAAAGAGAAAACAATGCATTAAAAAATCCATAAATGTAGAAATATTGTGCAATTTATATCTATAGGCAACATTGAGGTTTTGTATCTGTCGTTAGTGCGTAGCCTCAGCCTAAGCTTTAGGGCTAAACTGTAGCGCACCAAATACCAATTGCCGATTGCCAAATGCTTTTGGGAACTTGGGCAGAAAAAGTTAACATCTATCCACTGAGGCAAAAAGGACAATGTCAGAGTTTAATTCAATAAGATCTGCTAAATCTAGAGTTGAAGATATATAGAAGGGAGGGTCAGAACAGTAGACTAAAGTTGAGGAAAGATTTGGTGAAGTGGTAAAAGAGGATGATAGCAGTGCGGCTGTGTTATCTGTGATGCGCTATACAAATTCAACAGTCACAAAACGGGGACTTTAACATGGCACATCAAGGGAACTGTACTGTTCAGATGGGTTAAATGGAATAGTAGCCTAACTGAAATCTGGAAACTGACTGTAGGTCTAAACTGACTGTAGGTCTGACTGTAGGCCTCTCACGTAGCCTAATATAATATTAACTCCTGAAGATTTAAGCATTTCTTGCAGTAAAATAATACACCAAATGCACATTTTGACTCTGGAACAGGAGTGGGGAAATAGTACTTATTTCTTTCACCATCTTGCCAGAATGAATGGGCGGTTAGGGGCCGTCTATAAAGGTGGCAGTGCTGTCATAAAAGCTGATAGTATTTCAACCACAAAATATGCATCCAAGTCGAACTTACATTTGATCAAAAACATCAAAAACATGTAGGGTCGTTTTAACACCTTTATAATTTCCTTAAAACTGGTCAAACTGATGTCATTTGGACATTTTGCACAGAAAATCTTTCCCATTTTTTTTGGAGCATTTTCTCCCCAGTCCCTAAATGTCTGTGTTGTGGAAGAGAAACATAGATGAAAAAGGAAAGAGAAAACCAGTAATGACAGAAGAGAAGCTGYACCACTCGTTCATCTCAAAGCCCAGGACGGTCCATTTACTTTCTGCTGTGAAAATCATGTGATGAAATCCTGCAATCTCATTGCTGGGCGGCAGGCCGAGCGCCTGGAGCTGCTGATGGAAGAACAGTACTGTAACAGCTTGTTTTAAAACAGTAAAAGATACACAATTTA
>NW_019942723.1:35759-36783 GCF_002910315.2 Salvelinus sp. IW2-2015 | reverse complement strand
TCAACCAACCTTGAGGTGCAGCCAAAATGCAAGATTCCCCCCAAAGCAAATGTCATTTTTCGACCGAGAAATAAACATTCATATCAGGGATGGGGAGATGTGTGGTGGGGGAGGGGTATAGGTCAAGTTTTTTACTGAGGATATCTTACGTGGGGTGTGCTACCTGGAGAATAGATGAATGAACAGAACAGAGCTCATGGCTGGGCCCTGGGTGGGTGTGGACTGTGGCGGTTTATAGAATCCCCATGAGAGACAGAGGTTCCATCACTGTTATAGAGAGACATACTTATACTCCTCTGCCTTAGAATCACATAAGGACAAGGTAGCCTTGTTTCTTACTATGCAACACTGCATCATTATCTAACCTATACTGTGTATCATATTTTCAAAGAGAGAGAGAAAGAGAAATGGGAGAGAGAGGGAGAGAGAAAAAGGGCTGCTCAGTAAAGCTAACTTTGATTAGGGTGCCAAAAGATGTCTTCCTTCCTACTCTCTCTCCTTTGCTGAATATTGATAAAGGCTAATATTTATAAAAGATGCAGTTCCTGTTTCCTGGTTACTGCTCTTCTCTTTGAGTGTGATGAGGCTAAACTGGGGCTCAGTGCTGTACTCAGCTCAATTATTCATTGGCTGAGAGAGACAGAACAAACAGAATTAGATTCCACCATTGACTGAGAGATGCAGAGCAAACTGAATCAGAAGCACCCTTTGGCTGAGAGGTAGACACAACGATTATCAGACTATGCCATTGGATAAGAGAGGGAGAACAAACTGAATCAGACTCTGCCATTGGCTGAGAGAGAAAGACCTTAAATCACATCATCAAATTATCATTAAAGTATAGCGTTTAATTTGATCACCTTGTTGTTCATCATCCACCTGTCCAGTGCTTGTAGCTCCAAGCCATCCATAGGATATAGTTTATATTACAACATACAGTTGAAGTTGGAAGTTTACATACACTTAGGTTGGAGTCATTAAAACTCGTTTTTCAACCACTCCACAAATTTCTTGTTAACAAACT
>NW_019942723.1:33732-35484 GCF_002910315.2 Salvelinus sp. IW2-2015 | reverse complement strand
AAGTTTACATACACTTAGTTGACTGTGCCTTTAAACAGCTTGGAAAATTCCAGAAAATGATGTCATGGCTTTAGAAGCTTCTGATGGGCTAATTGACATAATTTGAGTCAATTGGAGGTGTACCTGTGGATGTATTTCAAGGGCTACCTTCAAAATCAGTGACTCTTTGCTTGACATCATGGGAAAATCAAAACAAATCAGCCAAGACCTCAGAAAATAAATTGTAGACCTCCACAAGTCTGGCTCATCCTTGGGAGCAATTTCCAAACGCCTGAAGGTACCACTTTCATCTGTACAAACAATAGTACGCAAGTATAAACACCATGAGACCACGCAGCCGTCATACCGCTCAGGAAGGAGACGTGTTCTGTCTCCGAGAGATGAATGTACTTTTTTAAAATCAATCCCAGAACAACAGCAAAGGACCTTGTGAAGATGCTGGAGGAAACAGGTACAAAASTATCTATATCCACAGTAAAACAAGTCCTATATTGACATGGAGCGGCAGGTAGCCTAGAGGTTAGAGCATTGGACTTGTAACCGAAAGGTTGCAAGATCGAATCCCAGAGCTGACAAGGTAAAAATCTGGCGTTCTGCCCCTGAACAAGGCAGTTAATCCATTCTTCAATGCCATCATTGAAATAAGAATTTGTTCTTAAATGACTTCACTAGTTAAATAAAAGTGTTTTTAAAAACAACCTGAAAGACCACTCAGCAAGGAATAAGCCACGGCTCCAAAACCGCCGTAAAAAAAAGCCAGACTACGGTTTGCAACTGCACATGGGAACAAAGATTGTACTTTTTGTAGAAATGTCCTCTGGTCTGATGAAACAAAAATATGACTGTTTGGCCATAATGACCATCCTTATGTTTGGAGGAAAAAGGGGGACGCTTGCAAGCCGAAGAACACCATCTCAACCGTAAAGCACGGGGGTGGCAGAATCATGTTGTGGGGGTGCTTTGCTGCAGAAGGGACTGGTGCACTTCACAAAATAGATGGCATCATGAGGGAGGAAAATTATGTGGATATATTGAAGCAACATCTCAAGACATCAGTCAGGAAGTTAAAGCTTGGTCGCAAATGGGTCTTCCAAATGGACAATGACCCCAAGCATACTTCCAAAGTTATGGCTTAAGGACAACAAAGCCAAGGTATTGGAGTGGCCATCACAAATCCCTGACCTCAAACCCATAGAAAGTTGTGGGCAGAACTGAAAAGGCGTGTGCGAGCAAGGAAGCCTACAAACCTGACTCAGCTACACCAGCTCTGTCAGGAGGAATGGGCCAAAATTCAACCAACTTATTGTGGAAGTCTACCCGAAACATTTGACCCAAGTAAAACAATTTAAAGGCAATGCTACCAAATACTAATTGAGTGTATGTAAACTTCCGACTTCAACTGTAGATACTCTGAGAAGATTCATCCAATCTGTCCCAGATACAGACAGACAGTAGTGTAATATAGACTGTAGTGACTCGTGTCCTGTCCAGAGGGCGTACCTGTACATGTACTTGTACCTCACACTACAGAAATAGCAGATAGGCTCCTGCACTATAGCCATATTTACTGTACAGAGTGTACGTACGGTACAGGGAAGTGTTCGTAACAGAGTCTGGTGTTGTAATAAAGGTGTATGATGTTAATTTGAGGCATTCTGAAATTCAAAGTGGAAGTTACAAACTTCAGAAGCCTTTTTAAACCTCAGATACACTAGGGGAGAGAGGGAGAGGGGGAGAGAGAGAGAGAGAGAG
>NW_019942723.1:31921-33537 GCF_002910315.2 Salvelinus sp. IW2-2015 | reverse complement strand
AGACAGACAGACAGACAGACAGACAGACAGACAGACAGACAGACAGACAGACAGTGAGGTTAGCATTAGCTGCTGGGCTCACTACACTCACTACCAGACAGAGAGAGGGAGAACAAACTGTGATCAGACATTCAGAAGGACAGAGGTGAATGCTAGCTGCTAGCCTCACCAGGCTCCCTCACCAGGCAGCAGCCCTCTCTGTCTGACAGGCAGGCATTATGACAGCACCAAGCAGGCATCAGAAGGTCAGCAGAAAGTATATTGATTCATTCATTAAGTCTACCCTTTGATTGCCTCGGCCAAAAGCACTATCATACCCCCCAAAACCTCCCCTGTTATTGTAATGGTGAGAGGTTAGCTTGTCTTGGGGGTATGATATAAAAGCTAACCTCCCCTGTTATTGTAATGGTGAGAGGTTAGCATGTCTTTGGGGTATGATATAAAATGCTAACCTCCCCTGTTATTGTAATGGTGAGAGGTTAGCATGTCTTNGTTATTGTAATGGTGAGAGGTTAGCATGTCTTTGGGGTATGATATAAAATGCTAACCTCCCCTGTTATTGTAATGGTGAGAGGTTAGCATGTCTTGGGGGTATGATGTTTGTGCGTCTGTAACTTTCTCACTCATCATTATTCACGATTCATTCAGGATGATCTGTAATCATGGTAACATCCACATTAATGTAGAAGTGTTTAGAAACGTATTATTACTTACAATAAAAGTGACTCCAAAATGACACAACACATTATTTACCATTCTTTTCTTTTGGCCGCAAAATAATCTGAAATACAACCTAAACAAAGAGCAAATGCATCCAACACGTGTAAACATCACAAGCTTGATGTAGTCATTGTGTGCAATGAATATGGGAACAAATACTAAACTTTTCACTACTTTAATACACATATAAGTCAATTTGTCTAAATACTTTTGCTCCCCTAAGATGTCTAAACGGTTCACCAGATATGGATGAAAATACCCTCAAATTAAAGTCATTATTTGATTTCAAATCTATACTCTATACTCCAAACATTTGGAGTATAGAGTCAAAAGAAGAGAAAGTGCTCTAGCAGCCCTGATAAATCAGAATAAAAAATGATATATATAGTCCTGTATTAGAGGACCGATATAGCCGTCTGTACCGCGTGCCCCAACAAAATGTTCACTTTCACTTACTAGGTTGAAGTAACTTAGATGAATTGAACTCAACATGACATTTTGATTGGACGTGATGACATATGTTAAGGCAGCAGGGTAACACAGGGTAACTTTGTTAAGTTGACTCAACCAATATTTGACATTGTATATGCTCCACACACAAATGTGTATCTAGTCTGTAACTAAGAATAATCAGCCGTACCATAATAATCCTTTGTCCTCCAAGAGAGGGAGGAGGAGGATGCCTCTCCATTGACAGCCACACACTCCTCCACATTTAACCCAGTTGTATTATGAGATAAGGGAACTACCGCTAGCTGCATGTATTCTATTTTCACTATTCTCTCTCACAGGCAACATCCGTTGGTTGTGCTCTGATCACTTGTGGGTTTTTGTTGTGTTCTGTTGAGAGGTGGTGGGTTTGTGTTGTGTTCTGTTGAGAGGTGGTGGGTTTGTGT
>NW_019942723.1:7771-31151 GCF_002910315.2 Salvelinus sp. IW2-2015 | reverse complement strand
TGTTCGGTTTTGAGAAGACCTGGTTGGTGCGGTATTGTGCTGTTAGTGTTCTGTTGAGAGGTGGTGGGTTTGTGTTGTGTTTCGGATGAGAGGTGGTGGGTTTGTATAGTGTTCTATTGAGAGGTGGTGGGTTTGTGTTCTGGTGTTGCGCATCTCTGTGTAACTATCCTTATCTCTATACCTGGCTTCAGACTCCCAAGCACGTCGGTCAAGCCTGCGGTTTGCTGGGTTTCGTTGTATTGCTCTGTTAGCGAATAAGTAGCAGATAAAAGACAATTGCTGAACGGTGGGTTTAGGTAGTGTTCTGTTGAGAGGTGGTGGGTTTGTGTTGTGTTCTGATGAGAGGTGGTGGGTTTGTATAGTGTTCTGTTGAGAGGTGGTGGGTTTGTGTCGTGTTCTGTTGAGAGGTGGTGGGTTTGTGTATTGCTCTGTAGCGAAGTAGACAATGCTGAACGGTGGGTTTATGTAGTGTTCTGTGGATTAGTGGGCTTCTCTGTTAACTGCTGAGGGGCTCCTGACTCCAGGTTTATCTGGTGAGAGGAGGAGAGGAGAGGAAGGGAAGGTTGGAAGGAAGAAGATAAGGGCAGTGGTTTCGTACTGAGTTTGTCAGTGACTCTCCCTAACCTGACTGCTTTGTTTTCCCTTTGAGCAGAAGACCACTGAGAGACTGAGCCGTCTGTCAGTCAGTCAGAGGACTGCAGAGACACAGAGGGTGGCACCAGTGAGCTGGCCAGACTACCAGAGCCCGGCTCAGCACAAGCCCAAACCAGCCTAGCCCAGAGAGGGCCCACCCAGGAAGGCAGGCCGCAACAATGGACCTCAACCCATCCTAACCCCTTGCAGGAACCATAGCCATGCATTAACTAACCCCACCAACCAAACCCCAACTGGACCACGCTCACCTCCTCCGTTCTCCCTACGCCCTCCATCGCCGTTCCAACCATGCTTCAGAGCCTATTGTGACGGGAGTGCTGCTCACCCTCCCATCCCTCACCCCTCCACCCCAGAGACCTCAGAGGGGTGAAAGATGCGGCCATGGGCAGGTTCGTGGCGCTGGATTATGCTGGTGCTCCTTGCGTGGGGTACACTGCTGTTCTACATTGGAGGACACCTGGTTAGGGACAGCGAGCATCCGGAGAGATCCAGCAGAGACCTGTCCAAGATCCTAGCCAAGCTGGAGAGACTGAAACAGCAGAATGAGGACCTAAGACGCATGGCTGAGACACTCAGGTGAGATGCATGGCCATGATTAACTGACACAGACTGAGTGTGGCTTTCTGTCCATTTCTGTCTTTCTCGCTCTGTGTTTCTCTTTCTCTCTGTGTCTCTCTCTTTCTTTCTGTCTCTCTCTTTCGGTCTCTTTCTCTCGGTCTCTCTCTTTCTCTTTGTTTCTATCTGTCTCTCTGTGTGTGTCTCTTTCTCTCTGTGTCTCTCTTTCTTTCTGTGTCTCTCTTTCTTTCTGTCTCTCCCTTTCTCTCTGGGTCTCTCTCTCTGTGTCTCTCTTTCTTTCTGTGTCTCTCTTTCTTTCTGTCTCTCTGTGTCTGTCTGTGTCTCTCTGTGTCTCTCTGTGTCTCTCTTTCTCTCTGTGTCTCTCTTTCTTTCTGTCTCTCTCTGTCTGTGTCTGTTTGTGTCTCTCTGTGTCTCTGTCTCTCTGTGTCCCTCTGTGTCTCTCTGTTTTTCTCTWSTGTATYTTTTTTTTCTTTCWCTCTCTCTCTCTCTCTCTCTCTCTCTCTCTCTCTCTCTCTCTCTCTCTCTCTCTCTCTCATTCCTCTCATCTCTCTCTCACTCCGTTTCTTCTTTTCTTTCTCTGCCTGCTATATCACAACTCTCTTCGTTCACCGTAAGATTGTATTTAAGTCTGTTGCTTAAAAGACTGGATTATAATGTATACTTTTCAAATTGAAAGTGAGATATTACGCATCATTACTTTAATATGGTGTTCACTCTCTGACCCAATAATCCCAGGCAGTGTAGATAATCTGTAATAATCTTACATTACTGAATTTCCTGGTTAAATAAAGTAGTCTTCCGAGTATCAAGAGTATTTTCTCTGTATCATTATAAATCAGTACTTCACTGACCCATTGTTCCAAGCGTTGATGATCTGTAATCTTGCTTTACTGTAGATTCTGGTTAGATTCTGTACTTCCTGGTTAGAAATTTACATTTTACATTACTGTAGTTTGATTTCTAGTTAGATGAAGTAGTCTTACATACTGTAGTACGCTTCTTCTCGTTTCAGAATTCTCTATCACAGGCTAGCTGTTGGTTGTTCTTTGATCAGTGGTGGAGTTTTGTGGTGGATGTATTAATTTTTTTCTGCGTATTTGTGTAGTATTCTTTTCAGAGGTGGGTTAAAATATATGTACAGGACCAGTCAAAAGTTTAGACACACCTACTCATTCAAGGGTTTTTCTTTATTTTTACTCTTTTCTACATTGTTGAATTCAAGGCACACTTAACCAGCATGGCTACCACAGCATTCTGCAGCCATACACCATCCCATCTGGCTTGGTCTTAGTTGGACTATCATTTGTTTTTCAACTGTACCAATGACCCAAAACACACATCCGGGCTGTGTAAGGGCTATTTGACCAAGGAGCGTGATGGAGTGCTGCATCAGATGACTTGGCCTCCACAATCACCCGACCTCAACCCACTTAAAATGGTTTGGGATGAGTTGGACTGCAGCGTGAAGGAAAAGCAGCCAACAAGTGCTCAACAAATGTGGGAACTTCTTCAAAACTGTTGGAGAAGCATTCCAGGTGAAGCTGGTTGAGAGAATGCCAAGAGTGTGCAAAGGTGTCATCAAGGCAAAGGGTGTCAACTTTGAAGAATCTCAAATATATTATATATTTTGATTTGTTTATTAACACTTTTTTGGTTACTACATGTTTCCATATGTGTCATTTTATAGTTTTGATGTCTTCACTGTTATTCTACAATGTAGAAAATAGCAAAAATAAAGAAAAACCCTTGAATGAGTAGGTGTGTCCAAACTTTTGACTGGTACTGTACATCAGAGTATTTAATTTCTTTGCTGTCTACAAACCGTAACTAAAGCCACTAGAAGCCACACTAAAGCCACACTAGAACATGAGCACCATGCCAACCACTGGTATGTGCCAGTGGTTGTCATGGTGCTCACGTTCTAGTGTGAGATGGCATGTTGTTATACATATGATAGACAGGGTGCCAACATGGACTGATGGGCTGTGTCTAAAGACCAGGAGAAAAGTTGTTCTGTTATCGCACTAGTCATACGCCATATTATGGCCCTCAAAGCATGGCATATCAATTTATTCCAGCCTGAAACGCCTGTCAGTTGTTCACTGATACGGTCCKTTTTAACGATTCAAAAGGTTGTTCAAATTTAAGAAAATGATGTGAAGACAGAAGTGGTTTTTACAGCGAAGCCTGAGGTGTGAGCGGATTTTAGACACATTCACACATTTACGCTCAAGCTCACACTTACACTGGCATGCTCACACACAGCCATGCGCCCATTACACACACGCACACACCCTCTCTTTGTCTCGCTTTTTCCTTCAATTTCTCTTTCACAAACGGGAATGTACATAAGCACGCATGATTCCAAGGTTAGGGTTAAGGTTGTGCTCTATTGAATGAAAGAGAGAGTGAATCTAAGGTCTGGTCTACGCTGATATAAGGTATGTATTGTGTAAACTGATCCGATCTGATATTAATAGTAATGGTAATAGTAGTATTAGTTAAGCAGCTCCTACCCAGAGCTAGCAGCAGTAGCAGCAGTAGTAGTAGTAGTAATAGGTATAGTAGTAGTAGTAGTAGTAGCAGCAGCAGTAGTAGCAGCAGTAGTAGTACTAGCAGCAGTAGTAGTAGGTATAGTAGTAGTAGTAGTAGTAGTAGTAATAGGTATAGTAGTAGTAGCAGCAGTAGCAGCAGTAGTAGTAGTAGTAATAGGTATAGTAGTAGTAGCAGTCTGTATGTAGTAGGACTAGCTGCTAAGTTAGTAGTATGGTATAGTAGTTATGTAGTAGTAGTAGTATGGGAGCTAGTATATAGTAGTACAGCTCGTAGTGCAGCAGTAGGCTAGCACGTAGTAGTAGGTATAGTAGTAGTAGAGCGGAGAGTAGTCAGTAATAAGGTATAGTAGTATGTAAGTGTAGCAGTAGCGCAGTAGTAGTAGTAGTAATAGGTATAGTGATGTAGTAAGTAGTAGCTAGTAGTAGCAGCAGCAGTAGTAGCAGCAGTAGTATTATAGCAGTCAGTAGTAGTAGGTATAGTGTAGTAGTAGTAGTAGTAGTAGTGAGTAAGTAGTAAGCAGAGCAGTAAGAGTAGTAGTATGTACTAGCAGTAGGTAGTAGGTAGTAGTAGTAGTAGTAAGTGAGCACAGTAAAGTAGTAGGCAGCAGCAGTAGTATGTGTAGAGTAGTAGTAGTGAGCAGCAGCAGTAGAATAGTAAGTCAGTACAGCAAGTAGTAGTAAGTCAGCAGCTAGTAGTAGAGTATTTTTACGTAGAGTATATGTAGTGCAGAGTAAGTGGCAGTCAGAGTAATGAAGTAGTTAGCAGCAGTAGTAGTAGCAGCAGCAGAGTATAGTAGTGTAGTAGTAGCAGTAGCAGTAGTAGTAGTAGTAGCAGCATGCAGTAATGTAGTAAGTAGTAGTGCGCAGCAGTAGTGTAGTAGCAGCAGCAGTATGAGTAGTAGTAGCAGCAGCCGCAGTTGAATAGTAGTAGCATGCAGTAGTAGAGTAGTAGTAAGTAGTAGTAGTAGTAGTAGTGCAGTGGCAGCAACAGTATAGTAGCAGCAGCAGCAGTATGAGTAGTAGCTCAGCAGTAATGAGTTAGTAGTCAGAGCAGCAGCCAGTAGTAGTAGTAGTAGTAGCTAAGCAGTATGAGTAGTGAGCAGCAGCAGCAGTATGAGTAGTAGCAGCAGTCATCGCAGCAGTCAGTAGTGCATGCAGCAGTATGAGTAGTAGCAGCAGCAGCAGCAGTATGATGTAGTAGCAGCAGCAGTATAGTAGTATGTCAGCTAGCAAGTATGAGTGTAGTCAGCAGCAGCAGTGATGAGTAAGTAGCAGCAGTAGTAGTAGTAAGCAGCAGTAGTACGTACGTAGTAGTAGTAGTACTTAGCAGCAGTAGTAGTAGTAGTAGTGCAGCAGCAGCATAGTAAGTAGTAGCAGCAGCAGTATGAGTTAGTAGTGTAGTAGTAGTAGCAGCAGCAGATGAGTAGTCAGCAGCTGCAGTGAGTATGTAGTAGAGCAGCAGTAAGTAGTGAAGTAGTTAGTAGTTATGTAGTAGCTGCAGCAGCAGTAATGAGTAGTAGTACAGCAGCAGTAGTAGTAGTCAGTCAGCAGCAGCGTAGTAGTAGTAGCAGCAGTAGTAGTAATAGTGCAGCAGCAGCATGTATCGAGTAGTAGAGAGCAGCAGCAGTATGTAGTAGTAGTGGCCAGCAGCAGCAGTATGAGTAGTAGTAGTCAGTAGTACTTAGTTAGCAGTAGTAGTACATAGTAAGACAGCAGCAGTATGAGTAGTAGTAGCAGCAGCAGTAGTAGTAGTAGTAAGTAGTAGAGTAGCAGTAGAGTAGTACCAGACCAGTAAGTAGTAGTAGTAGCAGCAGCACGCAGTATGAGTAGCCAGCAGCGGCAGTATGAGTAGTAGTAGCAGCAGTATGAAGTAGAGCAAGCAGAGCAGTAAAAACAGTAGTAGTAGCAGTCAGCAGTAATGAGTAGTATCAGCAATGAGCGAGCAGTATGAGTAATAGCAGCAGAGTAAGTAGTAGTTAGCAGCAGAGTGATGAGAGACAGCAGGTAGAGTAAAGAGCGCAGTAGTAGTAAGTGTGAAGTAGTAGTAGTAGTGTTGGTCAGCAGCAGCAGTAGTTAGTAGTAGTAGTTATGACCTAGCAGCAGTAGTAGTAGTAGTAGTAGTAGCAGCAGCAGTAGTAGCAGCAGCAGTCAGCCAGATAATGAGTAGAGTAGCAGCAGCAAGCAGAGTAATGAATAGTATAGGCAGCAGTAGATAGTTAGTAGTATAGACGTAGTGTAGTAGTAAAGTAAGTCAGTAGCGTGTGCAGCAAACAAGTAGTAGTAGCTAGCAGCAGCAGTATAGTAGTAGCAAGCAGCAAGTATGAGTAGTAGAGCAAGCAGCAGCATTAGTATGTAGTTAGTAGCAGCAGCAGTATGAGTATGTTGCAGCAGCAGTAGTAGTAGTAGTAGCAGAGCAGTATAGTAGTAGCAAGCAGCAGCACAGTAGTAGTAGTAGATAGTACAGCAGTATGCACGTGTAGCAGCAGCAGCAGTATGAGTAGTAGCAGCAGCAGCAGGTAGTAGTAGTAGCAGCAGCATAATGCAGTAGCAGCACAAGTAGTAGTAGTGTGTAGTAGTAGCAGCAGTCAGTATGAAGTAGTAGTAGCAGCAGCAGTAGTAGTAGTAGTAGTAGTAGTAGCAGCAGCAGTATGAGTAGTAGCCAGCCAAGCAGCAGCAGTAGTAGTAGTAGTAGTAGCAGCAGTAGTGAGTTAGTAAGTGCAGGCAGCCAGCAGTATGGAGTAAGTAGCAGCAGCAGCAGCAGTAGTGTAAGGCAGCAGCAGTATGTAGTAGTAGCAGCAGCAGCAAGCAGTATGAGTAGTAGCAGCAGCAGTATGAGTAGTAGCAGCAGCAGTATGAGTAGTAGCAGCAGGTAGATAGTAGCAGCATAGTGTAGTAGCAGCACGTAGTGTACGAGTAGTAGTGCAGCAGCAGTAGTAGTAGTAGTAGTAGCAGCAGCAGTAGTAGTCAGCAGCCGCAGCAGTATGAGTAGTAGTAGCAGCAGCAGCAGTATGAATAGTAGTAGATAGCAGTAGAAGTAGTAGTAGTAGTAGTACGTAGTAGTAAGTAGCAGTGGCAGCAACAGTAGTAGTAGCAGCAGCAGCAGTATGGAGTAGTAGCAGCAGCAGTATGAGTAGTAGTGGCAGCAAGCAGCAGCAGTAGTAGTAGTTAGTAGCAGCAGAGTATGAGTAGTAGCAGCAGCAGCAGCAGTAGTAGTAGTAGTAGCAGCAGCAGTATGAGTAGTAGCAGCAGCAGCAGCGTAGTAGTAGTAAGTAGAGCAGCATATGAGTAGGATAGGCAGCAGCAGCATTGTATGCAGTAGTAGCAGCAGCACAGCTAGTAGGTAGTAGTAGCAAGCACAGTATGAGTAGCAGCAGGCAGTAGTAGTAGTAGTAGTAGTCTAGCAGAGCAGTACTGAGTTAGAGTCAGCAGTAGTAGTAGTAGTATAGTAGTAGTAGCTAGCAGCAGTATGAGTAGTAGCTAGCGCAGGCTAGTTAGAGTAGTATAGCTAGCAGCACATAGTGTATAGCAGTAGCAGCAGTATGAGTAGTAGTACAGACATGTTAGAGTAGTAGCAGCAGCAGATGCAGTGTAGCCAGAGCAGCAGTATGAGTAGTAGCAGCGCAGCAGCAGTATATACATGGTATGTCTAGTAGCAGCGCAGTATGAGTAGTAGCAGCAGCAGTATGAGTAGTATGAGCAGCAGTAATGAGTAGTTAGCCAGCAGCAGTAGTAGTGTAAGCTAGGTATAAGCAGCGAGCAGTAGGTAGTAGTAGTATAGTAGTCAGCAGCAGTAGTCAGAGTGTTAGTAGCAGCAGCAGTAGTAAGTATAGCAGCAAGCAGCAGTATGAGTATAGTAGCAGCAGCAGCCAGTATGATATAGTAGCAGCAGTATGAAGTAGTAGTAGTAGTAGTAGTAGTTAGTAGTACAGTGGCAGCATACAGTAGTAGTTAGCAGCACAGTCAGTAAGAGTAGTAGCAGCAGCAGTATGAGTAGTAGTAGCAGCAGCAGCGAGGAATAGAGCAGCAGACAGTAGTAAACACAGTAGTATAGTAGAGCAAGTCATTAGAGTAGTAGCAGCAGCAGCAGCTAGTAGTAGTAGTAGAGCTAGCAGCAGTATGAGTAGTAGCAGCAGCGCAGTATGTTACTGAGTTAGTAGAAGCGCAACAGTAATGTAGTAGTACGCCAGCAATGCAGTAAGTAGTAGCAGCAGCAGCAGTAAGTATAGTAGTGTTCAGAGACAGCTATGAGTATAGGCAGCAGAGTAGTATAGTAGTAGTAGTAGTGCAGCAGCAGTGATTATAGAGGCAGTAGTAGTAGTAGTATAGTAGTAGCAGCAGCAGTATGTAGTAGTCGCAGAGCAGCAGTAATGAGTAGTGAGTAGCAGCAGCAGAGTATTAAGGTAGTAGTAGTAGTAGTAGTAGTAGCAGCAGCAGTATGAGTATATAGCAGCAGCAGTAGTAGAGTAGCAGCAGTAGTAGTAGTAGCAGAGTACGTAGTAGCAGCAGAGTAGTATGAGTAGTAGCTCACAGCAGAGTAATGAGTAGTAGTAGCAGCAGCAGAGTAATAGTAAGTAGCATTAGTGTAGTAGTAGTGTAGCAGCAGTATGAGTAGTAGTAGCAGCAGCAGTAGTAGTAGTAGTAGTAGTAGCAGCAGCAGCAGTAGATGAGTAGTAGCAGCAGCAGCAGTATGAGTAGCAGCAGCGGCAGTATGAGTAGTAGTAGCAAGCAGTTATGGTAGTAGCAGCAGAGCAGCATAGTAGTAGCAGCAGCAGTATGAGTAAGTAGAGCAGCAGCAGATGTATGAGTAGTAGCAGCAGCAAATGAGTAGTAGCAGCAGCAGTATGAGTAGTAGCAGCAGCAGTATGAGTAGTAGCAGCAGTAGTAGTAGTAGCAGCAGCAGTAGTAGTAGTAGTGTTGGTAGCAGCAGCTAGCGTAGTAGTAGTAGCAGCAGCCAGTAAGTAGTAGTAGTAGTAGTAGCAGCAGCATAGTAGTAGCAGCAGCAGCAGTATGAGTAGTAGTAGCAGCAAGCAGCAGTATGAATAGTAAGTAGCAGCAGTAAAGTAGTAGTAGTAGTAGTAGTAGTAGTAGTGCAGTAGCAGTGGCAGCAACAGTAGTAGTAGCAGCAGCAGCAGTATGAGTAGTAGAGCAGCAGTATGAGTAGTAGTAGCAGCAGCAGCAGTATAGGTAGTAGTAGTAGCAAAGCAGCAGTTGAGTAGTAGCAGCAGCAGTAGTAGTAGTAGTAGCAGCAGCAGTATGAGTAGGTAGCAGCACAGCAGCAGCAGTAGTAGTAGTAGTAGTAGCAGCAGTATGAGTAGTAGCAGCAGCAGCAGTATGGTAGTAGCAGCAGCAGCAGTAGTAGTAGTAGGCAGCAGCAGTATGGAGTAGCAGCAGCAGTAGTAGTAGTAGTAGTAGGTAGTAGTAGCAGCGAGCAGATAGAGTAGTAGTAAGCAGCAGCAGTAGTAGTAGTAGTAACAGTAGTAAGTAGCAGCAGCAGTATGAGTAGTAAGCAGCAGCAGCAGCAGCCAGCAGTAGTAGTAGTAGTAGTAGCAGCAGTATGAGTTAGTAAGGCAGCAGCAGATATGAGTAGTAGCAGCAGCAGCAGCAGTAGTAGTAGCAGCGCAGTAGAGTAGTAGGCAGGCAGCAAGCAGCAGTATGAGTAGTAGCAGCAGCAGTATGAGTAGTTAGCAGCAGCAGTATGAGTAGTAGCAGCAGCAGTATGAGTAGTAGCAGCAGAGTGAGTAGTAGCAGCAGCAGTAAGTGGTAGTAGTAAGTAGTAGCAGCAGCAGTAGTAGTAGTAGTGAGTAGCAGCAGCAGTAGTGTAGCAGCAGCAGCAGTATGAGTAGTTAGAGAGCAGCAAGCAGTATGGAATTAGTAGTAGCAGCTAGTAGTAAGTATGTAGTAGTAGTAGTAGGTAGTAGATAGCAGTGGCAGCGAACGTAGTAGTAGCAGCAGCAGCAGTATGAGTTGTAGCGCAGCGTATGAGTAGTAGTAGCAGCAGCTAGAGTGAGGCAGTAGTAGTAGTGTAGCAGCAGCTATGAGTAGTAGCAGCAGCAGCAGCAGTACGTAGTGTTAGTGCGCAGCGCAAGTATGAGTAGTCAGCAGCATTCGTTACAGCGAGGCAGTCGTTGAGTAAGTATTAGCAGCAGTAATGAGTAGTAGCAGCAGCAGCAAGTAATGAGTAGTTAGCAGCAGCAGGCAGTAGTAAGTAGTAGCAGGGCAGGTATGAGTACAGCAGCAGTAGTAGTAGTAGTAGTAGTAGTAGCAGCAGCAGTATGAGTAGTAAGTAGCAGCAGCAGTAGTCAGAAGTACAGCAGTAGTTAGTTAGTAGCAGCAGTAAGTCAGTAGCAGCAGAATGTATGAGTAGTAAGCAAGCAGCAGCAGTAATGAGTAGTAGTAGCAGCAGCAGCAGTATGAGTAGTAGTAGTAGTAGTAGTCAGTATGTAGCAGCAGTATGAAGTAGTAGTAGCAGCAGCAGTATGTAGTAGTAGTAAAGTAGTAGCAGGCAGCAGCAGTATGAAGTAGTAGCACAGTATGGCAGCAGCAGCAGTATGAGTAGGCAGCAGCGGCAGTATGAGTAGTATAAGCAGCACGTATGAGTAGTGAAGCGAGCAGCAGCAGCAGTAGTAGTAGGCAAGCAGCAGTATAGTAGTAGCAGCAGCAGCAGCAGTATGAAGTAGTTAGCAGCGCAGTATGAGTAGTAGCAGGCAGCAGTAATGAGTAGTGCAGCAGCAGTATGAGTAAAAGTAGCAAGCAGTAGTAGTAGTCAGCAGCAGCAAGTGTAGTAGTGAGTAGTAGTAGCAGCAGCAAGGTATGTAGTAGTAGTAGTTGGCAAGCAGCAGTAGTGTTAGTAGTTAGTTAGTCTTAAGCAGCAGTAGTAGTACGTCAGCAGCAGCAGTATGAAGTAGTAGTAGCAGGCTCAGCAGCGGTAGCGCAGTTGCTACATGAAATCTACTAGTATAGTAACCTGCAGGCAAGTGCAGAAGGCTATGTAGTAGTAACGCCTTAGTAAGCGTTAGTAGTAGTAGCAGTGGCAGTCACAGTAGTACCTCATACTGCAGCATAGCTGCTGGCTCACCACTACTGCAACTGGTTCTCACGCTACTGATAGGAGCCACTAGGCAGCCAGTAAGTTGAGAATAGTAGTAGCTACTAACTACCTAAAAAGCACGTACACGCCAGTAGTAGTAGTACATGTAGTTCCTAAGCTAGCGACTCAGGCTACGTACTGGTAGTTAGTAGCCAGTCAGCACTGCGAGGCCAGTAGTAAGAAGCTATGCTAGCGGTACGTAGCGAGATGCTAGTGAATGAGTAGTAGCAGGCTACTCTAAGCTCAGCATGTAGGTAAGTAGTAGTAGTAGCAACAGCTAAAGTTACTGTCTGGAGCTATGTAGCGAGCATGCAGCAAGTATGGATTAGTAGCAGCAAGCAAGCACGTAGTGTAGTCTGCGCTGCCTTCTTACTACTACTACTGGCACTAGGTAGATCACGCGTATCGAATTGCTAGCAATAGCTCAAGTCAGTACGTCAGTCTAGTTACAGTTTGAGCGCTTAGTAGTCATTTACTCCTATTGTATGCTAGGCTAGGACATTTTATCTGAGTAGCTAGTTAGCGGAGCGAGTCACTACTGTACGATACAGACGTGCTAGGCTTTGCAGGTACTGTTATGTTTGGAGTGTCATGGGCACGTCACCATGCAAGCAAGTATGAGCCTAGTAGCAGCTCGATGGCTGAGCCTCAGTATGCACTGTACGTTAGTCTGGCAGGCTGCAGCAGTAACGTTCTTCTAATGAGTAGCAGCGCTTACGTCTATGTCTATAGTGTATGAGTCAGTTGCAGGGTAGTCAACCGTCTGCTCTTGCCACTGTATATGTTTAGTTTAGCAGCATGCAGTATGATGTAGTAGTAGTCAGCAGCAAGTAGTATTGTAGTAGCGAGCAGTTAGGTAATTGTTAGTAGCAGTTCTTATGTTAGTAAGTAGCAGCAGTACATGCTTCATGGCTCTACGTACGTAGCCAGCACAGCTAGCACGTATGTCCAGCTTAACTAGTTAGCAGCACGTCAGCACACTGTATCGCAGTATCGTTAGTACGTCCTGTATAGTACAGCATAGTATGCCAGCCTGTAGGTTTTATCGTAGCATCGTCAGCAGTTACGTAGATTGTAGTCAGTAGTAGCAGGTCACCAGCATATGAGTAGTAAGCGTAGTAGCAGGTCAGCAAGTATGCACTAAGCACTATTCTTCTTGCACACGCTGCTATGAGTAGCTCATAGCAGCACGTACTGAGTTAATCAGATATTCTAATCAGTCTATTATGAGTATCAGTATAAGTTGCTCTCCATAAGCTCCAGTGATTTCTTAGGGTGAGCCTTGTAGCTCTATCCTATCATATCACCTGTGGCTAGGCTTTGCTACGACCTACTGTCTGGCTACTTACCTCCTCTACTGTACTCTTACTGCGCCCTCTACTGAACTCTCTTAGTTATGCGTCATCCACTGCTTAGCTCTAGCAGCAGCAGTAATCTGTCTGACGCTTCCTAACTGCTGCCACTAGGCGTCAGGCCCCTTACACTCACAGTTCGTCTCTCAGCAGTGAGCCAGCAGCACGTTACACACTTTCATTCGCTAGCTTAATCGTAGCTCTCCTAGTATACCATAGCAGCTAGCAGTAATTAGTCAAGTAGCGCAGTCGAGTAGGAGCTAGTTAGCCAGCAGCTCAGTATGAGTAGTAGACAGCAGGCAAGGCAGTATGAGTAGTAGTCAGCAGCAGCAAGCCCATAGCAGTATGAGTAGTAGTAGCAGCAGCAGCCATAGCAGTACTGTGAGTAGTAGCACAGTGCAGTATGAGTAGTAGTTACGCGAGCAGTATATGGTAGTAGCAGCAGCATATGAGTAGTAAGCAGCAGCAGTTGATGAGTCAGTATAGCAGCAGTATGAGTAGTAGCAGCAGCAGTCAGCAAGGGTAGTAGTAGCAGCAAAAAACGGAAATATCACATTGAAATAAGAATTCAGAACCCTTTACTTTGTTGAATCACCTTTGGCAGCGTATTACAGCCTCAAATTGGGTATGACGCTACAAGCTTGGCACACCTGTATTTGGGAAGTTTCTCCCTTCTTGTCTGCAGATCCTCTCAAGCTCCGTCAGGTTGGATGTGGAGCGTCACTGCACAGCTATTTTCAGGTATCTCCAGAGATGTTCGATTCGGGTTCAAGTCCGAACTCTGGCTGTGCCACTCAAAGACAGTCAGAGGACTTGTCCTAAAGCCACTCCTGCATTGTCTTGGCTGTGTGCTTTAGGGTCGTTGTCCTGTTGGAAGGTGAATCTTCGCCCCAGTCCGATGTCCTGAGCGCTCTGGAGCAGGTTTTCCAGTCAAGGATCTCTCTGTGCTTTGCTCCAATTCATCTTTCCCTCCATCCTGACTAGTCTCCCAGTCCCTGCCATTGAAAAAACATCCTCGCAGCATGATGTGCCACCACCTTGCTTCACCGTTGGGATGGTGCCAGGTTTCCTCCAGACGTGACGCTTGGCATTCAGGCAACGAGTTCAATCTTGGTTTCATCAGACCAGAGAATCTTGGTTCTCATGGTTGAGAGTCTTTAGGTGCCTTTTGGCAAACTCCAAGCAGGCTGTCATGTGCCTTTTACTGAGGAGTGGCTTCCGTCTGGCCAATCTATCATAAAGGCCTGATACGTGGAGTGCTGCAGAGATGGTTGTCCTTCTGGAAGTTTCTCCATCTCCACAGAGGAACTCTAGAGCTCTGTCAGAGTGACCATTGGGTTCTTGGTCACCTCCCTGACCAAGGCCCTTCTCCCCGATTGCTCATTTTGGCCGTGCGGCCAGCTCTAGGAAGAGTGTTGGTGGTTCCAAACGTCTTCCATTTAAGAATGATGGACGCAACTGTTTATTTTAATAACATCAGCAATTGTCACAAAGTTCTTAACAGATACCTATAGGACTTTGGTCAAAGTAATGCACTATAAAGGGATGCGATTTGGTACACAGCCTGAGACTGCAGCAGTGTACGGAATCTCTCTGAGGAAGTGCAGTAATGAGACTACTGGCTGCTCTAGTAGGACCCCTAGAGAGAGGAGGAATGTGGAGAGACACTGTGATGACTGAACCATGCAGAGACAGGGGAGGAGATGTAGAAGCCTGTTTGACCAAGACAGCAGTGTGTGTGTTTACCAGCAGTTGACCAAGCCTCAGTGTGTGTGTTCACTGTAACGCCATAAGTGATAGTCGGTCAGGGTCTGAGGACGGGTGGCAGATTGTATTTGTATTTATTATGGATCCCCATTAGCTGTTGCCAAGGCAGCAGCTACTCATCCTAGGGTTCAAACACATTAAGCCTCTTACTGTACATATAAAACAAAAGATAAAACAGTACATCATATAACATTATTACACCACTACATATCTACAATACAACATGTTTAATACCACAATACAACAATATTACAATGTACGAGTGTGTAGAGTGCGTGTGCTAGTGTGTGTGTGTACGTATGTGTGTGTCTGTTCCTATGGTGTATCTATTCTCAGTCCTTGCTGTTCCAAAAGGTGTATTTTTATCAGTTAAAAAAAWATATATATTCTACTGCTTGCATCACTTACCTGATGTGGAATAGAGTTCCATGCAGTCATGGCTCTATGTAGTTGGTGTTGTACTGTACTGTACTGCATGTGTCTGCCTGGTTCTCATTGTCTGTGGATCTTGCTATAGGCTCATCTGTTGGAGCTGAAGTATTTTGTTTTGGTACCCCAAACTGACCCTGTTCAATTTAAAACTAGTAACCAGGTTCCCAATAAATATTACAAAACATTCTTCCAGATTAGTGAAACAGGTGATGTTTTCTACCAGGAATCCTTTAACCAGGTTTGAATAAGAAATAAAAGATAACTGACTGGTCGTTATGGTAGCTCTCTCACTCCTGAGTGGCTGTCTGCCTGCCTGTCAGACTGCCTTTGTGTGAATAGCAATAGAGGGAGGGAGGGGGTAAATGGAGGAGTGAAGGAAAATAAGGAGAGATGGAGAGAGAGAATGAGACTTCCTTTGTGTGTAGCGATGGAGGGATGAGGTAAATGGAGGAAGAGAAAGAGAAATGGGGGGAAAAGTGGAGGCTGGCCAAGAAGGTCTCCTACAGATGACTAGGTGTTGACATTCCTTCTTCCTCTGCCACAGCCAGCAGACCTTATTATCCCTGTAGCTCACCATTCTACTCAGGAAGGCACAGGAGAATTTATGAAACAAACACTCTGCTCATTGTGTGTGTGTGTGTGTGTGTGTGTGTGTGTGTGTGTGTGTAGACTGGAAGATGGAGAACGAGGGAGGACAGAGGAGGCTGGATGGAGAGAGGGAGGACAGAGAAGACTGAGATAGAGAGACGAAGGAGGACAGAGGCTGAAGATGGAGAGAAGGGAGGAATTCTTAGAGGCCTGAAGATGGAGAGAAGGAGGAATGAGGCGAGATGGAGAGAAGGGAGGACAGAGGAGACTGAGATAAGAGAGAAGGGAGGCACAGAAGAGGACTGAGATGGAGAGAAGGGAGACAAGAGAGACTGAGATGGAGAAGAGGAGGACAGAGAGACTGAGATGGAGAGAAGGGAGGACAGAGAGACTGAGAATGGAGAAGAAGGGAGGACAAAGACGAGACTGAGATGGAGAAGATGGGAGGAAGACAGAGACGACTGTTAGAATGGAGAGAAGGGAGGACAGAGAGACTGAGATGGAGGAAGGGAGGATTCAGAGGCCTGAGATGGAGAAGAAGGGTGAGGACAGAGCAGGCTGATTTTATGGTATGAGAACGGAGGGAGGACAGAGAGGCTGGAGATGGAGAGAAGGGAGGACAGAGAGACTTGAGTTAGAGAGAAGGGAGGACAGAGAGACTGAGATGGAGAGAAGGGAGGACAAGAAGACTGAGATGGAGAAGAGGAGAGTACAGAGCGAGACTGAGATTGGTAGAGAAGGGGAGGACAGAGATGAACTGAGATGGAGAGAAGGGAGGGACACCCGAGAAAAGACTGATGATTAGAGAGCGAGAGAAAGGGGAGGACAGAGAAGACTGGATGGAGAGAAGGGAGGACAGAAAAGACTGAGATGAGTAGGAGTAGGACGGACAGAGAGGTCCCTGAGATGGAGAGAAGGGAGGACATCACGTTGAGAGATTCTGAGATGAGAGAGAAGGGGGAGGAGACGAGAATGACGAGATGGAGGTAAGGGAGGAACAGAGAGAGGAAGATGGAAGAGAAGGGGAAGGACAAGAGACTGAGATGGAGAGAAGGAAGGACAGAGAGGCTGGTATGGAGAGAAGGGAGGACAGAGAGACATGAGATGGAGAGAAGGGAAGGACAGAGAGACCTCGAGAATGGAGAGAAGTTTTTTGAGGCACAGAGAGACTGAGATGGTAGAGTAGGAAGGCACAGTAGAGGCGCTATGGAGAGAAGTGGAGGACAAAGAAGCTGAGATGGAGAGAATGAGGACAGAGAGGGATGAGAATGGGATGAAGAAGTGGAGGACAGAGAGGATGAGTTCAGAAAATACAAAGCCACCCTGCAATGCCTGATGCTGGGAATAGAAGTATCTCTGGCTGCAAACACCTTCAGTGCCGGTAACTCCGCAGAGAAAACACAACACAGCTCTGGGCGTTGCAGAGTATCCTTGGAGCAAACAGTGAAGATCTCCACGCACATTGGTAGGCCTCGTATGATACATCAACGACAGTGACCCGAGAGGTTTTAATGACATTTTTCAATAAATGCTTAATGAACTGGCTGAGAGGTAGATATAGACGAAGAGGAAGGAATCCCAGCAAACTTTAAGAGAGGTTAATGGAGTGCAGTATTAATTTTAGACCACTGCACCCGTTACAGCCGGATGTGGATGAATGGAAACTGTTTAAGCGAAATAGGGTCAGATCAACTCTGTGCAAGATGGCTGGTATGGTCTGAATGAACCCCATTTTTGTATTGATATCATATAATCCGCTCCCACTATGTGTGCTATTCAATCAACTGACGCGGTGGGGGCATAATGTAGGTCATATAATGACCGTTGGTTGGGATACATAAACTCTGTTAGGAGTGTAGACCCTGAGTCGGTGGGATACCCATATTTGTAGGCCAATGTTGATTTATTAGAGCCTGCGTGGCAAGTGTTAGATAAATAGACTGGTTAGTCAGTTATAAACGGTCTTGATAACCTCTGAAGAATTAATTTTCGCACGGTTATGACGTCATATAACTCAAATGATAAAACTGGGCACCAGTATGTATGGTAGGTACTTGGATTCATTTATTGAGTGTTGGTTGCTAATGACATACATTTCATTATTAACTTCGTAGGCATAGACCTTTCATTTATAGGACCATTTTAACATTAGACCTTTACACAATTTATAGGACCTTCAATGATTCATCATTTAACCTTTTTATATAGACCTTCATTATGACCTTCAGATGACATATAACTCTTCATTTGATGGACTTCGTTGGTTGGGATAGACCTCATATGAATATAAGACTATTTGCCACGAATATTCATGAATACGACCTTTGTATTATAGACTTGCATGGTATGGATAATGCACTTACATCATGCATGAATAGATCTTTCGCATAAGGACCTTCAGTTATAAGCACTTAACATATCTCATATTGACGGCTTTTATTAGTAAAGGGACCGTTTTTAGTAGACGTTTATATTAGACCGTTATATAGGATCTTTATATAGGAAACCGTTCATTGATGATGACCTTCATGATTAGGACCTTCATATAGACCTTTATGTAGGACCTTCGATATTCATCATATCTTGCATATTCATTATACAAATCGATTAGCTTCACAAGGTTTGATGATTGTGTTTCAACATTAAAAAATAAATAGCCCTTGTAAAATAAACTGACTTTAGTTCTACTTCCATAATATTCAAAAGGTTTTTCCAAAAGGTTATTGTAATCAGGGAAATATTTACAACTTAATAAATGGGTAACTTAAAAACAGACTAAGACTAAAACAATCAAATGTTAAGGTCCTTTTTTATCATTACATTGTCTGGAATAGACTCAAACTCATCTGAGGGATCAGAACTCCTAATCTAAGTGGATAGAGGGCAGGTCCTGGTGGCTCAGTTTGGGTAGAGGCATGCTTCACTGGGGTCTGATTCGCTGCTGGGACTGTACACATATGTGAAGGGATTTTGCACCGCCATGACTGGGTAAGACTGCGTGAATGACTTTGGGTTAGAAGGTACACTGCCAGATGGCAACTATTTAATTACATACTATAATAAACTGGGTAGTTTTGGTTCCTGGAACGCTGATTGGCTGAAACATGATTTCAGAAATGTGGTACTATATATCAGACAAAAATACCACGTTAAGACACAGTGGGGGTGGCAAAAACGTACTGCTACGATAAAACTGGTGATCAACGATTAATAGTCAGTACATATAATAATGGTGTCTGTCAATAGCGCATGGTACTAACACAGGTCTGAATAAATACCGTTTCAGCAAATCATCATTCAGGGCTCGAACACCCGGTCTTATAATAAATATTAATATTCAACGCCCTCAGAGCCTTATGTCAGCTGAGTAAATATAAGGTTCCCAGATTGAACAAGGTTTGTCAACCTGGCGTGTTCAGTTTCTTGGTTTCTGGGTTTGTCTGTGTTCTGTCTTCTTGGTTCTGGTTTGTTGTTTTCCCGGTCTTCTGCTTCTGGGTTTGGTTGTGTTCAGGGTCTTCTGTTTGGTTTGTTGAGTGTGTCAGTGTCTTCTGGTTATCTGGATTGTGTGTTCAGGCTGCTTGGTTCCTGGGTTGTTGTGTTCAGGTCCTTCTTGGTTCTGGGATTGTTGTGTTCAGTCTTCTGCTGTTTTGGGTTTGTCTGTTTTGCAGGGTTCTTCTTGGTTTCTGGGTTTGTTGTGTTAAGGTCTTCCCTGGTTTTGGGTTTGTCGTTTTTGCTACAGGTCTTCTTGGTTCAGAAGGTTTGTTGTGGTTAAGGTCTTACCTGGTTTTGGAGGTTTGTGTGCTCGTTTTGCAGGTCTTCTTGGTTCTGGTTTGTTGTGGTAAAGGTCTTCCTGGTTGTGGGTTTGTCGTTTGCAGGTACTTGCTTGGGTTCAGGGTTGTCTGACGTGTACTGTAGCAGGGCTCCTCTTCGAGCTGCTTGTGCTTGTCTCTGAAGAGAGAGAAACAGAAAATTAAACAAAACCTGAGTCCACAAAACCTCGTATAAATTTTGGAAACGCAAGAAAACAGCTACATAAAACCATCATCACATCACTCATCACAGTTTAGACAAGGTCATATAATATTGTCTTGAGATGTCAATTGTTGGTTTTGGCAGTTGGAAGAAATTACAATACATTTTCTAGTGCTCAATAGGAGTTCAACTGTTTGATATTGATGACATCTCCTATAATAACAGCAGCATATGAATGACCTTATTTTCCAGAATATGGCACAGGGTGGCAGCCAGTGGGGAGGTAAATTTCAAACAAGCAGGCTTAATTGCACTATCCTCAGTCTGTATTCTGATTTGGAGTGCATGAATGACTTTAATTAAACAGATATGATTACTGATGAATAATCATTTTGTCTGAATCCTTCGTATGTCCAATGGAGCAATGGCCCTAACTACATATAAGGAAACTGGACGTTCGGACCTTCGTTCACTTATTTCTAATTTTTACAACAATAAGTATAGTTTAGCCTATAATAAAATACTGAACACAATAAAGGAAAATGAACTCTACGCATGCTCACAACACTAGAATATTGCTCCCAGCAATTGATCAAAGCTTATTTCTGATCTGACTAATCGCTCACTGTTCTCTTTGTGAACAAGTGGAATCATTAAACTGTGGTGTTGTTCGTTATGTTTTGCCTGCTTCCCCCGGACTTTCTCCCTGATTTGCTTTTTTTGCAGCCTTCACCATTCTCATCGAAGTATCTAATTGCCCTCGCGGACAGCGGCCGAGGGTGACGTGAAACTAAATACCCTCCAGCTCACAGGTTCTCTGCTGACAGAGTTTGCGAGTGCGGACAAAAGGGAGGTTTAAACTGTCCCGCGACTGCTCTGCCTTGTCTACGAGACATCCCCAAACAACAAATCATCTCAGAGAATGAGTGCAAGAACAACTGGGTAAATAGTCTCTTATATAACATACTGTATAGGTCAGGTAGGTCGGGGAGTATAGCTGCCAGCAGACACTTACTATTGGGCAAGTCACAATGAAGGTGGTTGGTTAGTATTACTTAGCTTCTTACTGTCATCCTTCTAGCTGGCTAACATTAAACAGAGCCACCTCAGCAGGAGAAACCATACACTACTAAGTGCTTGTACAGAGAGTAGAATATGAGACAAGACAGGTGAGTGGAACTTTCAGTGGAAAGGCAGGCTGCAGATGCAGCAGGTGGAATGTAGAGGAGACTAGAGAGAGAGAGAGAGAGAGAGAAGCAAGCAGAGAGAGAGGTTTTTACAGTGGTCCCCACAAACTTGGAGTCGGGCCCATGTGGGGTCCACCTATAAAACGTCTGTACTGATCTAATCCAAACACTTTAGGCACATAAAAAAAAAAAGTTTTCAATATGAACATCTCCACAGCACCTATCTTCCCGTATATAGCTATATATATATAAAGGATATAGTTTCAATATGAACACTCACAGCACCTATCTCCCTATAAATGAACATGCAATCTTCCCTGTGTCCTATCATTATAATACTATCAACATGCAAACAACACCAGTGCTAGAAATAGTCACATCGATTTTTGTTTCCTTCCTGTGATTAGTGTGTCTGTGAATCATCCCATATTTCCTCCCTTTCAGATGTATATACATTACAACTGTAAAGCTATAGGGTTATGTGTTTGTAGATGGACTGAGGTGATTAACCTACAGCAGCCAAGGTGATATGACTAGGTGAATTAAACTACAGCAGCCAAGGTGATAATGGATTGAGGTGAAATTAACCCACAGCTAGCCAAGGGTGATAATGGACTGAGGTGGAATTAACACTGCAGCAGCCAAGTGATAATGGACTGAGGTGAATTAACCTACAGCAGCCAAAGGTGATAATGGAACTGAGGGTGAATTATCCTACAGCGACCAAAGGTGGATTAAAGGATTAAATAAAGATAAATTATTTAATTGAAATATTTTAAAAAAATATAGGAAATATTAAAAAAAATTAAAAAATTTGTAAATAAAAAAATTAAGAAATATTTATTATTAAAAAATAATTAAAATTAATAAAAAAATAATTTTAATAATAAAAAATAAAAAAAAAAAAATAAATTTTAAAAAATGAAAAATAAAAATATAACATTATAATTAAAAAAAAAATAAAATATTTAAAAAAATAAAGAATTTTATTATTATTAAAATTTAAAAATACTAAAATATAAAAATAATAATAAAAATAAATAAATAATAATAAGAAAAAAAAGTATAATTTTATTAAATTAAAATTTAAAATAAAATCTTTAAAATAATTAAAAAATTCACTATATTTATTTTTATTATATATAAAAAATTAATATTAAAAAATATATATATAAAGACTGAGGTGAATTAACCTTCAGCAGCCTAAGGTGATAATGGACTGAGGTGAATTAACCTACAGCAGCCAAGGTGATTAGGCTGAGGGAATTAACCTACAGCAGCCAGGTGATAATGGCGGGGAACAGTTTTTGCTTGTGTTTGCTGTTTCCAAATACTATTTCTTTAATTGTGTAGAAATGCATAAATGATGATTAAACTTCCAACCCCATCCCACCCCCCATCCAGATTTGGTGAACAAGCAAACTTCCTCCTTTAATGCTGTGTTTCACAATTGTTCTAGTATTGACTCCATGTTGTTGTATGGCAGATGATGCTACTGGGTGGCAAGAACTGGGGAGTTGAACAGCAGCGTATTGGACATCTGGTCCTGTTTCTGTGTTGATCAGCTGGCCGTGGAGTAAGAAGCACTTTCCTGGTTTTTGGAGTGAGAGAAGTGGACGCTGGCGTAGTGAAACATTCATCCTGGTCGTCTGTGGCTGCTTGTCTGTGCTGGCAGTAGGGTCATGGCCACGCCTGAGATGTTGTCCCATACACTGGACTAGAGTCTCCCTAATGGAGGAGGGACAGACACGATAAGAGTGGAAAAAGTTTGCCAAGCAATAACACAGTCATACAGTAATCTCTGATTTAACAACCTCACCTGCCAACGTCTGCTGTATCTCTGTGAAGAGGTGGATTTGGAAGGCCTGTCTTCCTGTTGCACATTCATTAATAAATGAATTTATTTTATTAATGAAGCTAACAACAAATCAGAATGCTACATTAATATAAACAGCATAAAAGATGCATTTTAACTCACTGACCACATGAGTCCAAGAGGGAAAGAGGATGAGAACCAAAGAACCACTATGATCCACAAGCTGCAGTCCAGAACTGAGGTTGTTTCTATATAAAATATGATGATATGAGTACATTGCATGATATAATAACTAAATAAACTTAAATACAGGACATTAATGCAGTACGTGTTAAGTAGTCTATTAACACAATTATGTTATACTAAATGTAATATCCAAAAAATTAATGATTAACATTATTGAAACACATTGTAGTTTTTGATTGAAGTTTGAAGAAGTAACTTTAACCTACTACAATGATATCAGAGCTGTAGAGTTCAAGGATCCTCTCATTCTGGTCTACGTAGTATTCTCTCTGTCCTCAGAGATTGGATGTTAGTGATGCTGTAACTCTGTCCAGGTGGCTTTAGGTAATGTTTACGTTCTTTTGTACCAGGTGTATTTGTCCACAGGTGGGTTGGCATTTCACATGCTGCGAGGGTCAGAGTGCATGAACTTGATGCCCCACTATTTCACACAGAGGTGATGCTGACAGGTGAGTGTTCCTTGGGCCAGAATACTGATGTAAAAGATCAAGTGGATTTAGAGTAGAAAATTAGAACTAGTTTATGTGCAATATTATATATAACATTCACATTGGCAACTTTTCCACTAATGATTTAAGATATACACACTTCCGTTATTGAGATGAAATGTCAGGTAATATCAATTGGAGTAATAATCGTCGATTGTTACAAAGAATGTAACATGTGATAGTAGAGCTCAGACGGAAACTAAAGAATTTATAACCCTTCACAGGTTACAACTGGAGGAACGGATCGGTCTTCGGGAAAGCGAGATCTGTGCGATGGCCTGTGGCTACGAGGCACATGGAGAATCTGGCCAGGGTGCTGTACCTCATCCTGCTGGGACTGGGAGAGTAGGCTATAGACCGAGAGAGGTGTGTCTATAGATTGTATGGCTGTCCATTCTTATACAGACGTCAGGATTGGTGGATGGGGGATGCTCAGTCGTACACTGGTTGGTGGTTCGTAGCATGGTCAGTGTGACAGTTCTCCCTCTCTGACACAGATGACTAAGGGAGATTCACTGCCACCACAACAATGGCGACATTCTTAAGGTGAAAAATGGAAACAAGAATAGTGTATTAACCTCCTATATATGGTCTCATTATTGTGGATAGTAAAAAATATATTATAATTGTTGGTTTTGTTGCCAATCACATACCTGAACG
>NW_019942723.1:5979-7746 GCF_002910315.2 Salvelinus sp. IW2-2015 | reverse complement strand
AGGACAATAAAATGTCCCTGAAAAATGATCGAAGTGGAAGTCTGCGACTCTGACATGCTCCCGTCCCAACAGTGATTTACATCATGTATGTGTCTAAATAAATCACTGTCAGGAGTATATCAGAAGGCAATATTCCAGGCTACAGTCATACACTGCAGCACACACACACACACACACACACACACACACACACACACACACACACACACACACACACACACACACACACACACACACACACACACACACACACACACACACACACACACACACACACAACACACCTCAGTCTCTCTGTCCTCCCTTCTCTCCATCTCAGTCTCTCTGTCCTCCCTTCTCTCCATCTCAGTCTCTCTGTCCTCCCTTCTCTCCATCTCAGTCTCTCTGTCCTCCTCTTCTCTCCTCCTCTCTGACTTTCACCTCATTTCATCCTTGACCAGCCATGAATGACATAAATATTTTACATTTCAGTTTCTTTCCTCCTCCTGTTTCATCTCTGTACTGTGGCTGTGCATTCCTGATGAGTCAGGCATTGTGATGTGACCAACCACACACAGACACAGTTACAAACACACGCGTGCGTACGCACACGCACACACACACACACACACACACACACACACACACACACACACACACAGGGAAGCCCGCTGTTTGCCATTACAGAACGCCACGCATAATTTCATGTCACAGTTGCCTGCTATAGACAGATATTTATTCTCAGCTAGGCTTCTGAGATAAGACTGCTGTCAATGCTGCATCCATGGAGACACAGGTGGGGAATATCAATCACCATGGTTACTCTCATAGTTACTGTCATCCTACTCAGTTGATATGTTTTCAGGTATTACACTATATGAGGTAGTGATATTCAGAAAGCCTTGTCCTGTACATGGTGTACAGAAGGCTCTTCAACACACCTTGTTTAACTGACCCGCTCTACTTCTCTCTCTTCTACTTGTTGTTGAGGAGGAGCTGCCAGGGGAACCCTTACCCCACGTGGCTCTGACTTTCTTCTCGGCAGGACGTAGGGGGATGAATAGCTACTGCCACTGAATGAATTGCCTTGCGGTCATTGGCTGTTCTCACGCCTTACCACTGATTATTTTAAACACACACACATACCCCACTGATCATTATAAACACACACACACAAACACACACACAGTCGACTCTCATACCTCACCTCTGATCATTGCATTAAATTGGCGCTTGGAGGTGGGATTGAGCGCAGCCAAACGCAAAGCCCCCAGGGAAATCAGCCTGTCGACACTCACCTGACCTAGCAGGACAGGCACACACACACCTATACTATACACACACACCTATACTATACACACACACCTATACTGTACACACATACACAGACACACACACACACCTATACTCTACTCTACACACACACACACACACCCTATACTGACACTACACAGACATACCCATCACACCAGACCACTCACACAACACACACACACACCATACTGATGTAACACACAGACCACACACTACACACACACCTATACGCTTACACAGCACACCTATACTGTTCTACACACACACCTATATCTTACTACACACACAACCTACTACACACACACAGACACACAAGACCACACACCTATACTTTACACACTACCAATACAGACCCCCATCTCAATATTAATCTAGTAAAAAACTGTATACACAACTGAATAAACCGAAACTCTGCATGAGAACACTTCAACCGGTAAACTAATACACATCTAAGAACATTTACTCCTTTTCTAT
>NW_019942723.1:2504-5954 GCF_002910315.2 Salvelinus sp. IW2-2015 | reverse complement strand
TCCTCCTCCCCAACAACCTTGTTTAACTGACCCGCTCTACTTCTCTCTCTTCTACTTGTTGTTGAGGAGGAGCTGCCAGGGGAACCCTTACCCCACGTGGCTCTGACTTTCTTCTCGGCAGGACGTAGGGGCATGAATAGCTACTGCCACTGAATGAATTCCTTGCGGTCATTGGCTGTTCTCACGCCTTACCATATTATTTTAAACACACACACATACCCCACTGATCATTATAAACACACACACACAAACACACACACAGTCGACTCTCATACCTCACCTCTGATCATTGCATTAAATTGGCGCTTGGAGGTGGATTGAGCGCAGCCAAACGCAAAGCCCCAGGGAAATCAGCCTGTCGCACTCACCTGACCTAGCAGGACAGGCACACACACACCCTATACTATACACACACAACCTATTACTTATACACACCACCTATACTGTACACACATACACAGACACACACACACACCTATACTCTACTCTACACACACACACACACACACCTATACTGTACTGACCACCACAGACCACACACACACACACACCTATACTGTACACACACACCTATACTGTACACACACACCTATACTGTACACACACACACACCTATACTTTACACCACACACACACAACACAGACACACACACACCTATACTTTACACACACACACAGCACACACACACACACACACACACACACACACACACACACGACACCACACACACCCAACACACACACACACACACACACACACACACACACCACACCACACACACACACACACACACACACACACACACCCCTATACTGTTACACAGACACACACAACACACAGACACACACACACTATACTGTACACACACACTGTACACACACACGCACACATGGCTGGACACCTAGTTGTAAAAAACTCCTCCCTGCTCCAGGCCCTCTAACTAATGTTAGCTGTATTCCAGACTGAGCCCCTCTTCATTTGCGCTCTTCCCCTGTCTCTAGGTTACCAGAGAGCCAGGGATACAGGCAGAGTGACCTTTTATCCTCTGAGCCTCTCTCCTCTCCACCTCTCTTGTAGGTTACCAGAGGGCAGGTCTGATTGGGCGAGCCAGGTGGTGAGCGCAGGAAACTGCGGACCCTAGAGGAAACACTGATCAAGAGCTAAGAACAGATCAACTCCTATCGTACGCCTGCCTGGAGACGGTGAGACCACACACACACACACACACCACACACACACACACACACACACACAACCACACACACACACACACACACACACACACACACACACAGACAGACACACATATTGGGTTAAAGCTTAAGTGGAGTTGCCCATAGGCACAGACATAGGATGGGCTTTCCCTCAATCAGGTGCTGAACTATGTACACTACATGACCAAAAGTATGTGGACGCTCGCTGAACATCTCATACCAAAATCATGTGTATTAATATGGTGTTGGTCCCCCTTTTGCTGCTATAACAGCCTCCACTCTTCTGTGAAGGCTTTCCACTAGATGTTGGAACATTGCTGTGGGGTCTTGCTTCTATTCAGCCACAAGAGCATTAGTGAGGTCGGGCACTGATGTTGGGCGACTAGGCCTGGCTCGCAGTCACTGTTCTTAAAGGTGTTCAATGGGGTAGAGGTCAGGGATCTGTGCAGGCCAGTCAAGTTATTCTACACCGATTTCTGAATGGACCTTCCTTTGTGCACTGGAGCATTGTCATGATGAAACAGGAAAGGGCCTTCCCCAAACTGTTGGAAGCACAGAATCGTCTAGAATGTCATTGTATGCTATAGCGTTAATATTCCCCTTCRCTGGAACTAAAGGGCCTAGCCTGAATCATGAAAGTCAGCCCCAGACCAGTATTCCTCCTCCACCAAACTTGAGCTGATGTTGCTTCCAGAGGCAGTTTGGAACTCGGTAGTGAGTGTTGCAACTGAGGACAGACGATTTTTGCGAGCTACGTGCTTCAGCACTCGGCGGTCCCATTCTGTGAGCTTGTGTGACCTTCACAATAACAGCACTTACAGGAGGGCAGAAATGTGACGAACTGACTTGTTAGAAAGGGGACATCCTGACGGTGCCACGTTGAAAGTCACTGAGCTCTTCAGTGAGGCCTTTCTACTGCCAATGTTTGTCTGTGGATATTGCATGACCGTTTGCTCGAATTGTATACACCTGTCAGCAACAGGTGTGGCTGAAATAGTCGAATGCACTCATCTGAAGTGGTGTCCACATACTTTTGTATATACTGTATAGTGTATCTTGAAATGTAACTGATGTTGGAAGACTGATAGACAAGACTGTATGTTTTTAACATTGAGGCCTTGCATCATAGCCCTGGACCTAGTCTGGTACACAAGTGTCCTGAGCGATAGCCATGCGTGATGAGAAGGTGGAGGGAATGTAATATCTGGATGTTTTTATACATGTCATGTGTGTCGATAACGGTCATTTCTGTACAGTGAGACTAAAAATACAGCACTGCTCCCATTATTTATATAACACACATGTGTGCACACACCCAGGCAAACACACAAACACACACACACACGCACACACACACACACGCACGTGCACACACACACACACACACCTTGGAAATGAGGACAGGAGGCAGTGAGGAGCAGTGTTCCCAGGCAGGATTCCCTGTCCACTCCTCCATTCCTCTTTCCTCCTATTTCAGACAGAAATCGTCATTCCCTTTTCTTCACTGTAACATGAGCGCCACAAACAACTGTTCTTCTGGGTCGGCTGCTTCATTATACTGCCACAACCCCAAGTGTCATTTAGGAAACATTATGAAAACAGGCTACATGAAGACAGTTAAGGTTTGATTACTATGACTGTTATTATGTGAGTATGGAGTGACCTAGTAAACCTGATATCAGAAACCTGATGTAACAATGCTTTAAAGGCTACTTTAGGCTACTTGTCCCGTATAAACAATATAACAATGCTTTAAAGGCTACTTTAGATACGGGACAAGTAGCCTAAAGTAGCCTTTAAAGCATTGTTACATTGTTTTTATACGGGACAAGTAGCCTAAAGTAGCCTTTAAAGCATTGTTATATTGTTATACGGGACAAGTAGCCTAAAGTAGCCTTTAAAGCATTGTTACATTGTTTATACGGGACAAGTAGCCTAAAGTAGCCTTTATAGCATTGTTACATTGTTTATACGGGACAAGTAGCCTAAAGTAGCCTTTAAAGCATTGTTACATTGTTTCTACCGGACAGAGTAGCCTAAAGTAGCCTTTAAAGCATTGTTACATTGTTTCTACCGGACAAGTAGCCTAAAGTAGCCTTTAAAGCATTGTTATATTGTTTATACGGACAAGTAGCCTAAAGTAGCCTTTAAAGCATTGTTACATTGTTTCTACCGGACAAGTAGTCTAAGTAGCCTTTAAAGCATTGTTATATTGTTTATACGGGACAAGTAGCC
>NW_019942723.1:0-2365 GCF_002910315.2 Salvelinus sp. IW2-2015 | reverse complement strand
AAACAATGTAACAATGCTTTAAAGGCTACTTTAGGCTACTTGTCCCGTAGAAACAATGTAACAATGCTTTAAAGGCTACTTTAGGCTACTTGTCCTGTAGAAACAATAGCAGGTCAGTTCTGTATTAGTAATATGGCTCTGACCTTGTAGTACTAGAATGTCCTTAACTTAACCGCTGTGACACTTATTTGTCTGTGACACCATTTCCCATGATGTGTAATGAAGTAGGAAGAAGTGGGCCCAGGCCAGAGACTGATCTAAGGACAGTTTGCACTTTCCCTTTTAAGGCTTAAGGGTGAGGGTATGTTAATCCTGGATCTGTCTCTAAGGGCAAACTTTATTGTCCATCGAAATGGATGTTTCTTTTCACTGAGTCACCCAAGAGTCTGTAACCAGCAGGAGAGCAGCGCCCCTGGAGCAGGTCTGAGGTTAAGTGCCTTGCTCAAGAGATCAGCTGACTGTGTGAGGTCCTGTGTGTTAAGCTGATCCAGGATCTGTGTCTAAGGGGCTACAGAAAATCTCAGCTGAGTGTGTGTGTGCATTATCTTGTTTTCTCCCGAAATGCATTCCATTTAATCATAAAGATCTTTGAAAAAAACATACATGTCCCTCCTGTGAGTGACCGTGTTGATGTTGTTATTTCCAGGGCCAGGTAGGAACCAGGAAGAGCTGCGGAGGAAGATAGAGAACGGAGTGAAGGAGATCTGGTACTTTGTCCGCAGTGAGGTCAAGAAGCTGGGTCACATGGAGCAGGGGGACCTGCAGAAACACATCGACACACTGCTGCAGGAGCTGGGACACCAGCAGAGGTAACACACACACACTCTCGTCTCACACACACACACACACTTTGCTGCAGGACCTGGGGCACCTGTAGAGGTCACGCTCACACACGCTCTCGTCTCATGCTCTCATGCACACACACACACGAAGACACATATACAACACACACACACAGACAGACACAAACACAGACAGACGTACTTTTCTACAGGACCTGGGCACCAGCAGAGGTCACATAAATGTGTTTACACACACACTGAAAAGTTGTAAAATGCCCAGAAAAGGAACCTCTTCTATCAGCACCCGATTTTGGAAAAGTGACTTAAGCCCTTGGCTCCTATAAGGAGATGAATGTCTCACTCGGTTTGGGGCAACTTTTTCAAGGTCGCATCGGTTGTTGTCGATCGAAAAATGGAAAGTGCCTTCTCTTCTATCACACACAGACACACACGTTTACACCAGAACACACGTGGATAACATGTTACATAATTCACCACGGGAGCCTTGCAACGCTACGACCCAGCTGTGACCTCTAACCCTGTGTTAATGTGTGCGCGTGGGCGCCTGTGTGTTGACCCCAGGTCCATCATGACTGACCTGCACTACCTGAGCCAGGCTGACGGAGCAGGAGACTGGAGAGAGAAGGAGGCCAAGGACCTGTCTGACCTGGTACAGAACAGGATCACATACCTCCAGGTACCGTAATGTCCACCACACAGCTCAACACCTAGTACACGTATGGACACCCACGGGAGATTAGGATGGGGCTTTTACCACACACCAGGGACTGGTTACAATCCACATAGGGATATTCCACACGTCACTTAATCGTCTACAAATCAAAATCTGTTCAGCTTTTATTAGGGCAATTTTCTGTCACGGTAATGCTGGTCTGTACTGTGTGTGTGGGCTGAGCAGGTCTGTATGGAGAGGCAGGTAGAGCTCCCCACTGCCAGTGTACTGTATAACAGGATTAAGACAGCCAAGGATGTGATTGTCTACCATCTCCGCTGTTAGTTGGGCTTATATCTGCAGGGACAGCAAGAGGCTTCTCTCCCTCCTCTTGACACGTGTGCAATGGTGTTGTTGGTGCCAGGCCTCACGACAAAGTGTCATTCAACAGGGGAAACCATAGAGAACCTTCAAAGTTCCCTGCTGTACGTCTCGTAAAGAAGTTGAGCTAACTAGGTTATGCAACTTTGTTCTGTTTGTGAGAGTGACAAGAACCCAAACTGTGTCCGTTTACTAATATAATACAGAAAATGGACATTCGTGTGTCTAAGTGTGCTTGCGTGCATGGGTGTGTGTGCGAGTGCATATGAAAAAAATATTGTCACATACTGCATTGAACACGAGGGGAGACAGAGAGCTGGTTTCAAGCGCAGAAGGTGTTTATTTGTAAAGGACCACAGGAGGAGGCAAGTAGCTGGGTCCAGGGGCAGGCAGAAGGTCATACACAGGAGGTGGCAGGTAGCTGGGTCCAGGCAGAAGGTCATACACAGGAGGAGGCAGGTAGCTGGGTCCAGGGGCAGGCAGAAGGTCATACACAGGAGGAGGCAGGTAGCTGGGTCCAGGGGCAGGC
>NW_019942722.1:381073-382332 GCF_002910315.2 Salvelinus sp. IW2-2015 | reverse complement strand
GAGAAGGGGGAAGGGGGGGGTGATGGGGTCGGGGATGTGAAGTCTGCCTGGTGAGGGGAGACAGACGGTTAATACAGGATGTAGAATTTACTGCTTTAGTGCTGGTCCCTTCCTGCGCCGGGGGAATTTTCAGATACATTTGTCAAATTAGCCAAGCCGCCATGAATAATGATCTGTTTTGATTGATTAGTCTTTTAGGAGTCTATAAATGATTACCAAATGGTTTTCATACGAAGTACGATTTTTATATTCTGTTGTTTGTAATTGTCTTTCTTTCGTGCATGGCTTATACTGAAACTCTATCGATAATTTAAAGGAAGATGGATACTGTACATCAACGTATGGTGTCTATCGTAGATTTAGCAATATTGGAAATATTTGTTTTTATACTGAACAAAAATATAAACGTAACATGCAACAATTTACAGTTCATAGAATGAAATCAGTCAATTAAAATAAATTCATTAGGCCCTAATCTGTGGCTTTCACATGACTGGGCAGGGGCGCAGCCATGGGTGGGCCTGGGAGGGCATATGGGTGGGCCTGGGAGGGCATAGGCCCACCCACTGGGGAGCCAGGCCCAGAAAATGTGAATGAGTTTTCCCCACAAAATTGCTTTATTATAGACAGAAATCCTCCTCAGCACACCCACTCCCCCTCCTCAGACGATCCCGCAGGGGAAGAAGCCGGATGTGGAGGTTCTGGGCTGTCGTAGTTACACGTGGTCTGCGGTTGTGAGGCCGTTTGGATGTACTGCCAAATTCTCAAAAACGACTTTGGAGGTGGCTTATGGTAGAGAAATTAACACTCAATTCCCTGGTAACAGCTCTGTTGGACATTCCTGCAGTCAGCATGCCAGTGTATGCACCCTCAAAACTTGAGACATCTGTGGCATTGTGTTGTGTGACAAAACTGCACATTTTAGAGGGGCCTTTTATTGTCCCCAGCACAAGGTGCACCTGTGATCATGCTGTTTAATTAGCTTCTTGATATGCCACACCTGTCAGGTGGATGTATTATCTTGGCAAAGGAGAAATGCTCACTAACAGGGATGTAAACACATTTGTGCTCAAACATTTTGAGAAATAAACTTTTTATGTGTATGGAACATTTCTGGGATGTTTTATTTCAGCTCATGAAACATGGGACCAACACTTTACGTGTTGCGTTTTATATTTTGGTTGAGTTGTAACTGTCATTCTCAAAGTATTGACTCACTCATTCCCTCTTAAACTGGATGTTTGAACCCTTTTTGTCTA
>NW_019942722.1:372443-380452 GCF_002910315.2 Salvelinus sp. IW2-2015 | reverse complement strand
CTCCCTCTCTCTCTCTCTCTCTCTGCCTCCCTCCCTCCCTCCTCTCCAGAGCTCTGGGAGGTGCCGTTTGAGGACATCTCTGAGCTGCAATGGGTAGGGAGCGGGGCCCAGGGGGCCGTCTTCCTGGGTAAACTCCACGGACAGGAAGTAGCTGTGAAGAAGGTTCGAGACATCAAGGAGACAGACATCAGACATCTGAGAAAACTCAAACACCCCAACATCATCACCTTCAAGTAAGAATACAGTACATTAGAATACAGTACAGTCTAATACTGTAAAATACAGTACAGTAGAATACAGTAGACTACAGTACAGTAGAATACAGTACATTAGAGTATAGTTCCGTAGAATACAGTACAGTAGAATACAATAGACTACAGTACAGTAGAGTACAATACATTAGAGTATAATTCCGTAGAATACAGTACAGTAGAATACAGTAGACTACAGTACAGTAGAGTACAATACAGTAGAATACAGTACAATAGAATACAGTACAGTATAATACAGTAGAATACAGTACAGTAGAGTACTAACTGTAAGTCGTTCTGGATAAGAGCGTCTGCTTAATGACTCAAATGTAATATCCCATGTAGAATACAGTACAATATAGTACAGTACAGTACAGTAAAATACAGTAGACTACAGTACAGTAGAGTACAATACAGTAGAATACAGTACAATAGAATACAGTACAGTATGATACAGTAGAGTACAGTAGAGTACTAACTGTAAGCCATTCTGGATAAGAGCGTCTGCTAAATGACTAAAATGTAATATCCCATGTAGAATACAGTACAATACAGTACAGTACAATACAGTAAAATACAGTACAGTAGAATACAGTAGAATACCGCACAGTAGAGTACAGTAGAATACAGTACAGTAGAGTATAATACAGTACATTACAGTAGATTAGAATACATTACAGTAGAATACAGTACAGTAGAATACAGTACAGTAAAATACAGTACAGTAGAGTATAATACAGTAGAATACAGTAGAGTAGAATACAGTACAGTAGAGTATAATAAAGTACAATACATTAGAATACAGTAGAATACAGTATGGTAGAGTATAATACAGAAGAATACAGTACAGTAGAATACTGTACAGTAAAGTATAATATAGTAGAAGACAGTACAATAGAATACAATAGAATATACCCAGGCCCGTGCTATTTATATTACCTTAATGGAGAACTGTGTTACTAATCCTCTCTTCCTTCTCTCCTCTCTCTTTCCTCTCTTCCCTCGCTCCTCTCCTCCTTCTCTCCTCTCTCTTTCCTCTCCTCCCTCTCTCCTCTCCCCCTTCTCTCCTCTCTCTTCCCTCTCCACCCTCTCTCCTCTTCTCCATTCAGGGGTATCTGCACCCAGGCCCCGTGTTATTGTATCCTAATGGAGTACTGTGCCCAGGGCCAGCTGTACGAGGTGCTGAGGGCGGGTAGGAAGATCACCCCCTCCCTGCTCATCGACTGGGCCATGGGCATGGCTGGAGGCATGAACTACCTCCACCTACACAAGATCATCCACAGAGACCTCAAGTCACCCAAGTAAGTAGTCCTACCTACACGATAACTATGCTTTAGCTTGGTGGCAGATCTATATGTGCTTGAGCCAATTACCTCTGTTGTGTTCATTGTCATGCCAAACATATGGTGGTACATGAAGTAGATATCATTGAATATGATACGTTTTAGGGGTGTTAGCGACTTAGCGTACATTTAGTTTCTCAAGTTACCAGACCTCAATATCTATATTCTTGTTTGAGTAATTTGAATAGTTCTAGGGACTGTGTTGTGTCTCTCTGTGACTACTGTACCTTCCCCTGACTGTGTCTCTGTGGCTACCATACCTTCCCCTGACTGTCTCTCTGTGGCTACCGTACCTTCCCCTGACTGTCTCTCTGTGACTACCGTACCTTCCCCTGACTGTCTCTCTGTGGCTACTGTACCTTCCCCTGACTGTCTCTGCTGTGGCTACTGTACTTCCGTGTAGGTCTCTCTGTGGCTACGGTTACTTCCTGACTGTCTCTTCTGTGACTACTGTACTTCCTGACTGTCTCTCTGTGACTACTGTACCTTCCCCTGGACTGTCTCTCTGTGACTACTGTTACTCCTGACTGTGTCTCTGTGCTACGTACCTTCCCCTGACTGTCTCTCTGTGGCTACGTATTCCCCTGATGTGTCTCTGTGGCGTCTATACCTTCCCTGACTGTCTCTCTGTGGCTACATACCTTCCCCTGACTGTCTCTCTCTGTGACTACTGTACTTCCCTTGACTGTCTCTCTGGTGACTACTGTACCTTCCCTGATGTTCTCTGTGGCTACTGTACTTCCCTGACTGTCTCTCTGTGGCTACTGTACCTTCCCCTGACTGTCTCTTGTGGCTACTGTACCTTCCCCTGACTATTCTCTGTGGCTACTGTACCTTCCCCTGACTGTCTCTCTGTGCTACTGTACCTTCCCCTGACCGTCTCTCTGTGGCTACTGTACCTTCCCCTGACTGTCTCTCTGTGCTACTGTACCTTCCCCTGACTGTCTCTCTGTGGCTACTGTACCTTCCCCTGACTGTCTCTCTGTGGCTACTGTACCTTCCCTGACTGTCTTCTGTGCTACTGTACTTCCCCTGACGTCTCTCTGTGACTACTGTACCTTCCCCTGGACGTCTCTCTGTGCTACTTACCTTCCCTGACTGTCTCTCTGTGGCTACTGTACCTTCCCCTGACTGTCTCTCTGTGGCTACTGTACCTTCCCCTGACTGTCTCTCTGTTGGCTACTGTACCTTCCCCTGACTGTCTCTCTGTGCTACTGTACCTTCCCTTGACGTCTCTCTGTGACTATACCTTCCCTGACTGTCTCTCTGTGGCTACTGTAGCTTCCCTGACTGTTCTCTGTGCTACTGTACCTTCCCCTGACTGTCTCTCTGTGGCTAACTGTACCTTCCCCTGACTCATCTCTCTGTGGCTACTGTACCTTCCCCTGACTGTGTCTCTGTGGCTACTGTACTTCCACTGACTACTCTCTGTGGCTACCGTACCTTCCCTGACTGTCTCTCTGCTGTACTGTACCTTCCGCCTGACTAGTCCTTCTCTGTGGGCTACTGTACCTTCCCCTGACTGTCTCTCTTGTGGCTACTGTACCATCCTCTGACGTGTCTGGGCCGTACTTCGTGACTGTTTCTGTGGCTATGTACCTTCGCCTGCTTCTCTCTGTGGCTACTGTAACTTCCCCTGACTATCTCTCTGTGGCTACTTACCCCGTTTGACTGTGCCCTCTTGACCTGTTGTCTTCTGGTGTGCTACTGTACCTTCCCCTGACTGTCTCTCTGTGGCTACTGTACCTTCCCTGACTATCTCTCTGTGGACTATGTACCTTCCCCTGACTGTCTCTCTGTGGCTGACCTTCACTGTACCTTCCCCTGACTTGTCTCTCTGTGGTCTGTACTTCCTGACTGTGCCTGTATACTCTACTCTAGTATGTTGATCACCTATGATGACGCGGTGAAAATCTCTGACTTCGGACGATCTAAGGAGATGAGTGATAAGGCACCAAGATGTCGTTCGCCGGTACGGTGGCCTGGTGGCCCCAGAGGTGATCAGGAACGAACCCTGTATAGAGAAGGTCGACATCTGGTAAGAGAAAACACCTTCTTACACTTTTCCTTCGTGCTTTATAGATTATTTAGTTTTGATATCAATCCCTCTGAAAAAGAGACCTGTTAAAATAAAGGTTAAATACAAATAAATCTTTACAAATCATTTTAAGTATAATGTTTATATTTTTAGCAAACGCTCTTATTCCAGAGTGCCTTGAGCCCACCCTGCTTTTTTCTTTTATTTTTTGTTTCCTTCTTATCCATCCCTCTATTATCCTCTCTCTCTCTTTCTCTCTCTCTTTCCTCTCTCTCTTTCTCTTCTCTCTCTCTTTTCCCTCTTCATCTCTTTCTCTCCTCTCTCCTCTCTCTCTCTCTCTCTCTCTCTTCTCTCTCATCTCCTCTCATCTCTCTCTTTCTCTCCTCTCCCTCTCCTCTCTCTCTCCTCTCTTCTTTCTCTCGTCTCTCTCTCGCTCGTGTCCCTCTCTCTCTCCTCTTCTCTCTTTCTTCTCTTTCTCCTCTCTCTCCTCTTTCTCTCCTCCTCCCTCTCTTTCTCTCTCCCCTCTCTTCTTTCTCGATCGTCTCTCTCTCGCTCGTGTCCCTCTCTCTCTCTCGTCTCTCTCTCTCTCTCTCTCTCTCTCTCGCTCTCTCTCTCTCTCCTAAGAGAGGAATGCTGGCTAATTCAATTATTGATTTGCCAGATGCTCTTGTGCTCTGGAGAGGCTGAAATATCCTTTCTAAAGCCTGTGTCCTGGCCCTGGGCCTAGAGCACACTACACTGGATATGGAGAGGGGAGTCTGATTTCACACTGATCCTACACTACTGAAAGATGAGACAGTGGTTTCTCCCAGAGTCGAATGGTAGAGTCTGATTTCCAAACATTTTAACATAATTTTTTGTAAACATTTTAGTAATTTAGCAGACACTCTAATTTAGGGTTTTACAATCAGTGCTTTCAACTATATAAATGTAGGTCCATGATCATTTCTACACAGTTTCGATGTCCGCCCCAAAACCACCCACGGGCCCGTTCTAAATAGGCTCGAGTTTGACACGTGAACTAAAAGGTACAACTGTCCGATGAAAAACTACAAGAATGTAGACAGTATGTATCTGTATCTATCTCTGGTTCTACATTACGGGTCTACATTATCTCCTGCCCTTATCGCTGTCTATTCTGAGAGAAAGGATGGTTTGAGGTTTGCTGTTTGCTCTGGTCTGCCTTAACATGCTCTGACAGTTGGGCCAGACAACTGGCTAAATATAAAAGTACATTGGGTCTACTGTAGACAGTAAAATGAGGAATCATTTTTACAAACTCCATTTAAAGAGAGTGTTCCTCGGAACCATTGCATAAAGGGCATTGTGACAAAGACTGTGGCAGTGAGACAGCAAGGTTCTCTCCCTTTACCGTCCTACTCTGGAGAAATCTACAATAAGATCGGGTGTAGAGAAAATGAAATGGTTTCTTCGAGAATAACAAAACAGGACAGAGAATGCCATTACATGCTTCAGTCATAGTATTACTCATTACATGCTTCAGTCATAGTATTACTCATTACATGCTTCAGTCATAGTATTACTCATTACATGCTTCATAGTATTACTCATTACAGCTTCAGTCATAGTATTACTCATTACATGAGCTTCAGTCATAGTATTACTCATTACATGCTTCAGTCATAGTATTACTCTTACAAGCTTCAGTCATAGTATTACTCATTACATGCTTCAGTCATAGTATTACTCATTACAGCTTCAGTCATAGTATTACTCATTACATGCTTCAGTCATATTATTACTCATTACATGCTTCAGTCATAGTATTACTCATTACATGCTTCAGTCATAGTATTACTCATTACATGCTTCAGTCATAGTATACTCATTACATGCTTCACTCATAGTATTACTCTTACATGCTTCAGTCATAGTATTACTCATTACATGCTTCAGTCATATTTTACTCATTACATGCTTCAGTCATAGTATTATTCATTACATGCTTCAGTCATCTATTACTCATTACATGCTTCAGTCATAGTATTACTCTGAACATGCTTCAGTCATAGTATTACTCATACATGATCACTCATAGTATTACTCATTACATGCTTCAGTCATCGTATTACTCATTACATGCTTCAGTCATCTTATTACTCATTACATGCTTCAGTCATAATATTATTCTTACATGCTTCAGTCATCTTATTACTCATTACATGCTTCAGTCATAGTATTACTCATGACATGCTTCAGTCATAGTATTATTCATTACATGCTTCAGTCATAGTATTACTCATTACATGCTTCAGTCATAGTATTACTCATTACATGCTTCAGTCATAGTATTACTCATTACATGCTTCAGTCAGTATTACTCATTACATGCTTCAGTCATCGTATTACTCATTACATGCTTCAGTCATAGTATTATTCATTACATGCTTCAGTCATCTTATTACTCATTACATGCTTCAGTCATGTATTATTCATGACATGCTTCAGTCATCTTATTACTCATTACATGCTTCAGTCATAGTATTACTCATTACAAGCTTCAGTTCATAGTATTACTCATTACAAGCTTCAGTCATCGTATTATCATTACATGCTTCAGTATAGTATTACTCATTACATGCTTCAGTCATAGTATTACTCATTACATGCTTCAGTCATAGTATTACTCATTACATGCTTCAGTCACAGTATTATTCATTACAGCTCATCATAGTATTACTCATCAGCTTCAGTCTAGTATTATTCATTACATGCTTCAGTCATAGTAATCTCATCGTATAAAAAGGCAATAAGTAGGAATTTATTAGGGTACTACTCTAACCACAGGAGGTTGGTGGCAACTTTAATTTGGGAGGAAGGGCTCGTGGTAATGGCTGGAGTGGAATAGGCGGAATGGTATCAAATACATCAAACACATGGTTTGATGCCATTACATTCGCTCTGTTCCAGCTATTATTAAGAGCCGTCCTCCCCTCAGCGGCCTCCACTGACTATAACACGCAATAACATTATATGTCTGTAGAGGTAAACTACCATTCTGTAGATTCTCATCGATAATAAACAAGTGGCCAGAGATAGAAGCTAAAAAGAATCACATAAATACAACATTACTTTCTACTCCCACATGATGCTATTGGTGCTTTCTCCCTCCACATGATGTGATTGGTGCTTTCTCCCTCCCACATGATGCTATTGGTGCTTTCTCCTCCCCATGATGCTATTGGTGCTTCTCCCTCCCACATGATGCTATGGTGCTTTCTCCTCCCACATGTGCTATTGGTAATTTCTCCCTCCCACATGATGCTTTTTGGTGCTTTCTCCCTCCCTGCATGTGCATTGGTGCTTCTCCCTCCCACATGATGTATTGGTGCTTTCTCCCCGCCCAATGATGTATTGGTGCTTTCTCCCCACATGATGCTATTGGTGCTTTCTACCTCCACATGATGCTATTGGTGCTTTCTCCTCCCACATGATGCTATTGGTGCTTTCTACCTCCCACATGATGCTTTGGTGCTTCTCCCTCCCACATGATGCTATTGGTGCTTTCTACCTCCCACATTGATGCTATTGGTGCTTTCTCCCTCCCACATGATGCTATGGTGCTTTCTACCTCCCACATGATGCTATTGGTTTCCGCTTTCTCCTCCACATGCATGTGATTGGTGCTTTCTCCCTCCCACATGATGCTGATTGGTGCTTTTCCCTCCACATGATGCTATTGGGTGCTTCTCCCTCCCACATGATGCTATTGGTGCTTTCTCCCTCCACATTATGCTATTTGGTGCTTTCTCCCTCCACATGATGTGATTGGTGCTTTTCTCCTCCCAAATGATGTGATTGGTGCTTTCTCCCTCCCACATGATGTGATTGGTGCTTTTCCCTCCACATGATGCTCTTGGTGCTCTCCCTCCACATGATGCTATTGGTGCTTTCTCCCTCCCCAACATGATGTATTTGGTGCTTTCTCCCTCCAACATGATGCTATTGGTGCTTTCTCCTCCCACATGATGCTAATTGGTGCTTTCTACCTCCCACGTGATGCTATTGGTGCTTTCTCCCTCCGACATGATGCTATTGGTGCTTTCTACCGTCCCACATGATGCTATTGGTGCTTTTCTCCTCCGACATGATGCTATTGGTGCTTTCTCTACCTCCCACATGATGCTATTGGTGCTTTCTCCCTCCCACGTGATGCTATTGGTGCTTTCTCCCTCCCACATGATGCTATTGGTGCTTTTCCTCCCTCCACATGATGCTATGGTGCTTTCTCCCTCCCACATGATGCTATTGGTGCTTTCTACCTCCCACATGATGCTATGGTGCTTTCTCCCTCCACATGATGCTATTGGTGCTTTCTACCTCCCACTGATGCTATTGTGGCTTTCTACCTCCACA
>NW_019942722.1:363609-372418 GCF_002910315.2 Salvelinus sp. IW2-2015 | reverse complement strand
CACTCATATTATTACCATTACCATTGCTTCACTCAAGAGGAGATTCCTAAGTGACAATACATGCTCAATGTCATTAGTATATTATCAATCATTACAAAAAGCTTCAGTCAAAGCTATTCTGATTACATGCTTCAGTCATAGTATTACTGCATTATCATGCTTCAGTCATTAGTATTACTCATTACAAGCTCAGTCATAGATTACTCATACATGCTTCAGTCATAGTATACTCATTAACAGTCTTCAGTCATAGTATTACTCATTACATGCTTCAGTCATATTATTACTCATTAGCATGCTTCATTGTCATAGTATATTCATTAAGCTCAGTAAGTATACTCATTCATGCTTCAGTCATAGATTTACTCATTAACTGCTTCACTCAAGTATTTACTATTACATGCTTCAGTCATAGTATTACTCATTACATTGCTCAGTCATAATTATTCCATTAACTGCTTCAGTCATAGTATTATTCATTACAATGCTTCAGTCATCTATTACTCATTACATATGCTTCAGTCATAGTATTCTCATGACATCTTTAGTCATAGTATCTCATTACATGAATCACTCATAATTCATTACATGCTCATCATCGTATTACTCATTACATGCTTCAGTCATCTATTACTCATTACATGCTTCAGTCATAATATATTATTTACATGCTTCAGTCATCTTATTACTCATTACATGTTCACGTCATAGTATTACTCATGACATGCTCAGTCATCAGTATTATTCATTACATGCTTCAGTCATATGATTACTCATTACAGTCAGTCATAGTATTACTCATTACATGCTTCAGTCATAGTATACTCTATGTTACATGCTTTCAGTCCAAGAGTCTTCTCTATAGATTCATTGTTTCAGTCATCGTATTTACTCATTACATCCTTCAGTCATAGTATTATCATTACATGCTTCATCATCTTATTACTATCATCACACTGCTTGCAAGTAAGTATTATTCATGACATGCTTCAGTCATTTATTAGCATGCTCAATCAGTTACATGCTTCAGTCACTAGTATTACTCATTACAGAGCTCAGTCATAGTATTACTCATGATACATGCTTACAGTCTAAAGTATTACTCATTACATGCTATCAGTACTAGTATTACTCATTACATTGCTTCAGTCATCAGTATTCTTACTGCCTCGATCTTCATTACTATTAGCAGCTCATCCATAGATCATTATGTCATACACTATACTTAACTATGCTATCCAGTCAAGTATTACTCATGACATGCAAACATGATACTTACATGCTTCAGTCATAAACTACCTGCTATATAGTCTCATTACATGGCTTCAGGTCAGGAGTATTTATCATTACATTGACTCTCCACTTCACTAAGTATCTTACTACATTCATGCTTCAGTCATCTACTTATCATGTACTGCCGTATAATATTCATTACATGCTCAGTCAGAACATTTACATGTAGCACTAGTAATTCATGACATCTTCAGTCATCTTTATTACTCATTAACATGCTTCAGAGTCATAGTATTGATCCATTACAAGCTGTCATCATAGTATTACTTCATTACAAAGCTTCAGTCAATCGTATTACTCATACATGCTTCATGATAGTATTACTCATTGAACATGCTTCAGTATCATATTACTCATCTACATGACTTCCATCATAGTATTCACCCATTACATGCTTCAGTCACAGTATTTCATTACAGCTTTCATGATAGTATTACTCATTACATGCCTTCATCATTAGTATTATTAACACATAACAACGGAGGTACATGGAGGAATCAGATAATGGAGAGAGAGTATTATACATTGCATGTATACGAAGAGAATTAAGAGCAACTAAGTAGGGGGACCAATCTCTCTATTAGGTTAAATATCTAGCCATCCACTACTTGAGGAAATGAGTATGGTGCGCAACACTAGCTAATGTTGTGGGAGGACAACACGCTACGTAGGTATCTTGTCTGATGTCGGAATAGGCGATGAATCTTAAATATACCATCAATTATCGACTATGCTTTTCGTAACTGTTCGTCGAGGGTTCAGACAGTCGCTCGTGCGGTTTCCCTAAGCTCAAGTAATCAATTAAACGCCAAACGCCGAGGCGTCTCTCTAAAAACTCCAGCCCTCTCAGCGTGTGGGCATTCCAACTTCGAGACTAGTCTCATAACGTGCAATACATTATATGTCTGTTAGAGGTAAACCCATATCTGTAGATTCTCACCGATCGATCCGAACAAATCACTCCATAAATCAGCAAGTGGTCACTCGACACACATAGCACAGTAGATAATAAAGTGTAATCTATCATACAACTAAGCACCCATTAATAATAGTCCAAGAATCCTTCCCCATACCCCAGTCCACCTACAAACCAGGCGCTCATATACACCTCTCCCCCAACATAGAACCTAAACCACGAAGTTATATGTGTGTAATGTCTTGCTCCTTCTCTCTCTCACACTATGATACTCGTATTGGTGGCTTCCCCTTCTCTGCCACTCCCATCAAGGCGCTAGGGATGTGCTGGGGAGGGGGGGGTGGGCTCATTGCAGGGCTGTGTTCTCGAGTAAGTGTACACACTACCACATACCCTCACATCGACTGGCTATATGGAGGTATGCTTTAGTGTCCCTACACTCAATCGAATGCTTCATTTTATCGGTCTGCCTATATCCTAGATTCCCCAGGTTGCACTGGCACCCGCACACGAATGTGATGCGTAAATCTAGGTGCTAAATCGGCCCACTCGCTTCACCAACAACAATCGCTTAATTCCCCCTCGGACGAAGATGTATATTCCAGTTCTCGCTCCATCTAGTTTGGAATAGCGAGTTGGCGATCCGTCTAGATTTCTGCGCCATCGTCGACATGATTCTACAGGTTGGTCAAGCTTACAATAAGTATGTTATCTAACCTATTCATTGTCACCTACTGAATTGTATGCCTTTAATTTAAGGTGACTGTTCCTCCCAGACATCTCACATCCACTAGAATATTTGCTACTTATCGCTTGGGTGATTTTGTGATCGTTTGCTATTCATCACCACAGTTTGCAGTAGTACTACTCAGTGGTTCTGAGCAACTTATCCGCCCAGGCTCGTTGAAAATAATTGCAACCACTACTCCCTGATGCCATATCATATGGCACAAATGAACTCATAAGCTTTTTCCATAACATGTTCACCGAGCGTGCAGACATAGAATTCTCACTGGGCTGGGTGATCAGTCTAACCTCCCACTAGCATTCTAGGATAGCGACATCAATATTCATTTGTCTTTGTTTCTCCCTGCCTCCACTGTGCATGACTATATGTTATCTCTTCGATGACTTTTCCCCTTCTCCACAAACCACTGCTTGGCGATTGATCCTCCTTCCCGCATCCCACATCATTGCGAAAAGGCTGCCAATTGTTGATTTCTGACGGCATGCCATATTCGAACATCCAGCTTACCTATTTTAATGTCTATTCTATGACTTGCTCTAGGATCCATTGACTCTCTTCCTCTGTTGCTCTATATGACAGAAATCTGAGTACAAGTACTGTTGACCTAAGGACATAGTTTTGTCCAGTGCGTGGTCTAAATGTGTGTCTCAAGAGACAGTACATAAATATACACTAGTGTGATTTTTACATCATGGAGGGAGCTTACAGCTCACGTAACTGTTGTCCTAAACCAGTTTGAGAGGGCCGTCTTTCTGCTGAAGCTGTTGATGTTTTCTGCTTCTTACTCCTCATTAAGTATGATGTGTCTTAGTACTTGTTGTTATTTTTCAATTACAGCAAGCATATTGCAACATGTGTGGGATTTATAGTTTCACGCCGCGCTTCGCCATCATGGGAATGTACATCCTACTTGTGTGACATTGTTCCTCTGCCACACAGAACAAAGAATCTTGCATAGCTCTATAGTTGTTTACTGTTTCACTTCTATATTTCATCACTAGTGGCGTACTATTGAGCCACTGCCATCACCTTCACCTCACCCCACTAGATACATTAAGCTATTATCATAATCATGTAAAACCCGACTGAATACTCACTAAATTTACAGCACATAGGTAATTGGCTAGACCTCTTAATTATCACATCAGTCCTACCCACTCTATATGTTATTTGATTTAGACTAGGCATAGTCAGATTATTTATAGGTGAACAGCTATTCTTTATCTTACACATGCCACGGGCTCCCATCATGAATGGCCCAAAAATTTCCTCCTGGGACCTTTTAGAAAATAAGAGAAAGACCACAATCACTACAGTACAATGAAGAGACCTTTACTATACACAACCAGCAATAGTCGCTCCCAGGCAGCCAACTACGAATGAATTAACAGTAGCATCGGTAGCAACACAACATATTTGGCCGCAGCACATGTATAATGGTTGCCGAACACAAATTACATTCCTACTCCTTCGTTACAAGAAAGGGCAGCGCAAGACAAGGGCCATGGAAACGTATGTTCTCATTAGCATCCACCAGCTGAAATGAATTTTTCTCTCCCTATAATGTTGTCTGTATGCGCTATACATGAACTTGGTTCCTCCTTTGCGTGATTATTTGAAGAAGGCTCTGACAATCATCCACTTCTCACCGTGATGCTATGGTTGCTTTTTTATTATACTTGCTCTAATCCACCACACTGCTTTAATGTTGAGACATAGCGTGGATAAGTCTGTGTCTTGACTGTATCTCTGAGCTGTTTTTGACTTGCTATTCTCTACTCCATATGCTTGCAGCACCTCTATTTTTCCACATTAACATGATTTCATGTCTTAAAATGTACGTGTTCACCGTTTAAATAATCTCTACCTGTTTAAAAGTTCATCACCCCTCAACCGTGATGCTGATGCTATACCGCATATATAATCTTGCTCCTTTGACCACATTGCCACTGACTTATTGGTCTGATCATTCATTCTCTGCTAACGCCCCAACAAGTGAGAAGCTAATAAATAGAGTAAAAATCCTGATCTTCAAACCTAGATCGTTGGAGAGGATCGCCTACTCAATCTCAGACAATAATGTCTCTAGAGTAGGAGACTGGCAATGATGATCCTTTGAGCTTGTACCGAGCGATATACCCCATGCAGCTATTGAGCTGTATCTATCAAATCTGAACATCCAACCAGTATTTTTTTAACCACATAGCTACTCTTGACCATTGGAAGCTTTCCTACAATCACCTACTTATGCTAAGATCAAATGCTATAGCGCGGTATCTACTCGCCACATAGCTAGTTGTGCTTCCTCCCTCATCCAATGATGCTATTGTGCTGTTCCCCTTCTCTCGTTTCCGCTCTCCACAATGGATGCTATTGGTCTTCTCGTATCCCACACTGATAGCTATTGGGCTACCTCCTCCCGGCTCGCCGCTCTCTCCCCCTCCCTCCCACTACAATAAAGAGAGAGATCTCAACAATAATATGGAAAATTTTGAATTTCTACGTAAACGTATGTTAATCTACCACAATAACTGACTGTTTCTGTGTTTGGAAATATAATGTGTGGGTGTTTCGCGTAATCCTCTTCTCGGCTCCATACAAATGAATGCTATTGGGTGCTAATTCTCCCCCATGATCACACAGATGATGGCCGAGCTATTGGTGCTTCCCTCCTCCTAGATGTCTTAATTGGCTGCGCCTCATCCCTCCTCCGACAGCATATAGCTCCAAATACGTGGTGCTTTTCTCCCTCGTCTTGCAGCACACATTAGATGTTTCTTATTTAATAGTGTCGCTAATTCTATGAAGATGTGCCGTGGGTTAGACATCATCAATCCAATGGTTTGTCATTACTATAACAAACAACCTTCGATAGTATTGTACATTCTCCTGTCCAGAGGACAAACCAGTGGATATGGCCTGTAAATGTCTCACTGTAGTCTCCACAATCCTCTACCCGACGGCAGGGGAAGAGCCACACCTGGCCCGTGCAGGCTAGGGCTAAAAGCCAGGGAGAGCCCAGTACACACATAAACACACACTGACTGACTGGCACTTTTTACAGCGCACAAACATGCAGCCTACACAGCCTTGTTTTTTGTATAATATGGGAAACAATATTGTAAGCACGAAAGTATATAGGGCATGAGAAATAGATGGTCTTCAACAAAACGATGCTGTCTGTTGTTTTTGATGCTGTTTGTTTCACAATGGCTCCGAAAACCGTCTTTTACGTACAGAAGAAAGTGTTCTATTTTAAAGAGTAGTATGGACTCATGGGATCTCTCTCCTCTCTCTGCAGGTCGTTTGGTGTGGTGCTATGGGAATGTTGAGTAGCGGAAGAGTACCGTGTAAACAGAGTGGACTTTCAGCCATCATCTGGGGGGTGGGAAACACAAGTCGCGAACCCTACCATGTCCCAGAGAGCTGCCCAGACGGCTTCAAAATACTGCTGAGACACGTGCTGGTGAGACAGAGGGAATGGAGGGAGGAATGGTGGGTGTAGGGGAAGGTGGGGACAGGGCATAAAAGAAGGGGTGCCTCGAGGACAGGGGATAAAAGAAAGGGTGGAGGACAGGGCATAAAAGGGGGTGGAGGAAGGGCATAAGAGGGGGGAGGACAGGCATACAAGGAGGGGTGGAGGACAGGGCATAAAATAAAGGGTGGAGGACAGGGAATAAAAGGAGGGGTGAGAGGACAGGATAAAAGGGGTGGAGAGACAGGGCATAAACAGGAGGGGTAGGACGAGACAGGGATACAAGGAGGGGTGGAGGACAGGGCATAAAATCAAAGGGTGGAGGACAGGGGCATAAAGGAGGGGGGAGACAGGCATAAAAAGGAAGGGGTGGAGGACAGGGCATAAAAAGAAGGTGGGTGGAGGACAGGGCATAAAAGAGAGGGTGGAGGACAGGGGGGCAGCTAAAAGAAGGGTGGAGGACAGGGACAAAAAGAAGGGGTGGAGGACAGGGCAAAAAGAAGGGGTGGAGGACAGGAATAAAAGAAAGGGGTGGGAGGACAGAAAGAAAGTGGAGGACAGGGCATAAAAGAGGGGTGGAGGACAGGGCATAAAAGAAGGGGTGGAGGAAACAGGGCACAAAAGAAGGGGTGAGGACAGGCATAAAAAAGGGGGCTAATGGGAGGGAACAGGGCATAAAAGAAGGGGTGGGAGGACAGGGCAAATAAAAGGGTGGGAGGGACAGGGATTAAAAGTAATGTGGGTGGAGGACAGGGCATAAAATGACAGCATGGTGAAGGACCAGGACAAAGAATGGGAAGGACAGGGCATAAAGAAGGGTGGGAGGAAGTGGACGTCCACATGATGCTATTGGTGCTTTCTCCCTCCCACATGATGCTATTGGTGCTTTCTCCCTCCCACATGATGCTATTGGTGCTTTCTCCCTCCCACACAAAGCTATTGGTGATTTCTACCTCCCACATGATGTGATTGGTGCTTTCTCCCTCCCACATGATGCTATTGGTGCTTTCTCCCTCCCACATGATGCTATTGGTGCTTTCTCCCTCCGACACAAAGCTATTGGTGCTTTCTCCCTCCCACACGATACTATTGGTGCGCACCAGAGTTGCCGTGGTGATCCAGATCCAAGGTGTCATCAACAACAACCTTTCCATAGTTACTCTCCTGGGACGGGACCTCTCTTATCCCCCATCCTCTACCCGACGGCAGGGGAAGAGCCACACCCTGGCACCGTGCAGGCTAGGGCTAAAAGCCAGGGGAGCCCAGTACACACATAAACACACACTGACTGACTGGCACTTTTTACAGCGCACAAACATGCAGCCTACACAGCCTTGTTTTTGTATAATATGGGAAACAATATTGTAAGCACGAAGGTATTAGGGTACATAGAAGAGGCTATCACACAAACGATGCTGATGTGTTGATGCTGTTTTTCACAATGGCTCCTGAAAACCCGTCTTTACTGTACAGAAGTGTTCATTTTAAAGAGTAGTATGGACTCATGGGATCTCTCTCCCTCTCTCTGCAGGTCGTTTGGTGTGGTGCTATGGGAGATGTTGACCGGAGAGGTACCGTATAAAGACGTGGACTCTTCAGCCATCATCTGGGGGGTGGGAAACAATAGCCTGAACCTACCTGTCCCAGAGAGCTGCCCAGACGGCTTCAAAATACTGCTGAGACAGTGCTGGTGAGACAGAGGGATGGGAGGGAGGAATGGTGGGTGTAGGGGAAGGTGGAGGACAGGGCATAAAAGAAGGGGTGCCTCGAGGACAGGGCATAAAAGAAAGGGTGGAGGACAGGGCATAAAAGGGGGGTGGAGGACAGGGCATAAAAGAGACATTGATTTATTGACCCTGGCCACATCTGAGTCCTGCATGCCTCTTGCAGCATGCCTAAGGCACGTTCACCGAGATGAACAGCACCCTGGGCTTCTTTCTTTTGTGTTTTCAGTCAGTAGAAAGGCCTCTTTAGTATCCTAAGTTTTCATAACTGTGACCTTAATTGCCTACCGTCTGTAAGCTGTTAGTGTCTTAATGACCATTCCACAGGTGCATGTTCAATAATTGTTTATGGTTCATAAACATGGTTTATGGTTCAGATCTGTGAAGTATTTGGATTTTTACGATATCTTTGAAAGACAGGGTCCTGAAAAAGGGATGTTTCTTTTTGCTGAGTTTATTACAGGGACCATTAAGCTATTTGATTCTTCTTTTAGGACACTTGGGGGTATCAGAAACAATGTGGAATATATATCTTGATGAATCTTGGTCTACCTTTTTGCTATTACTCAATAAGGTAAAGCATAAATAGTCAAATCAGGTAATGTCACACTGAGCGATGGACGTAGAGCGAGAGGAGAGTATAGCGTGTGGAG
>NW_019942722.1:334218-362975 GCF_002910315.2 Salvelinus sp. IW2-2015 | reverse complement strand
GAGGGGTGGAGGACAAGGGCATAAAAGGGGGGTGGAGGACAGGGCAAATAAAGGCGGGTGGAGGACAGGGCATAACAAGGAGGGGTGGAGGACCAGGGCATAAAAAAGGAGTGACAGGGATTAAAGGGTGGGAGGACAGGGCATAAAAGAAGGGGGGGACGCATAAAGGGTAGGACAGGGCATAAAAGGAGGGGTGGAGGACAGGGCATACAAGGAGGGTGTGGAGGACAGGGCATAAAACAAAGGGTGGAGGACAGGGCATAAAAGGAGGGGTGGAGGACAGGGCCACAAAGAAGGGGTGGAGGAAGGGCACAAGAAGGGGTGGAGGACAGGGAATAAAAGAAGGTGGAGGACAGGGCACAAAAGAAAGGGTGGAGGACAGGGCAAAAAAGAAGGGTGGAGGACAGGGCATAAAAGAAGGGTGGAGGACAGGGCATAAAAGAAGGGGTGGAGGACAGGGCATAAAAAGAAGGGGTGGGAGGACGGGCATAAAAAGAAGGGGTGGGAGGACAGGGAATAAAAGAAAGGGTGGAGGACAGGGAATAAAAGACATGGGTGGGAGGACAGGGCATAAAAGAAGGGGTGGAGACAGGGCATAAAAAGAAGGGGTGGAGGACAGGAATAAAAGAAAGGGTGGAGGACAGGGAATAAAAAGATTGGGTGGGAGGACAGGGCAATAAAAGAAGGGGTGGGAGGACAGGGCATAATAAAAGAAGGGGTGGAGGACAGGGAATAAAAGAAAGGTGGAGGACGGTCACAAAAGAATGGGTGGGAGGACAGGGCATAAAAGAAGGGGTGGGAGGGACAGGGCAATAAAAGAAGGGGTGAGGACAGGAATAAAAAGAAGGGGTGGGAGGACAGGGCATAAAAGAGTGGGTGGGAGGACAGGGCATAAAAGAAAGGGGTGGGAGACAGGGAATAAAAGAAAGGGTGGAGGACAGGGAATAAAAGAATGGGTGGGAGGACAGGGCATAAAAGAAGGGGTGGGAGACAGGGCATAAAAGAAGGGGTGGAGGACAGGGAATAAAGAAAGGTGGAGGACAGGGCACAAAATAATGGGTGGGAGGACAGGGCAAAAAGAAGGGGTGGGAGGACAGGGAATAAAAGAAAGGGTGGAGGACAGGGAATAAAAGAATGGGTGGAGGACAGGGCACAAAAGAGGGGTGGAGGACAGGGAATAAAAGGGGGGTGGAGGACAGGGCATAAAGGAGGGGTGGAGGACAGGGCAATACAAGAAGGGGTGGAGAACAGGGCATAAATAAAGGGTGGAGGACAGGGCATAAAGGAGGGGTGGAGGACAGGGCATAAAAGAAGGGGTGGGAGGACAGGGCAAAAAAGGGGGTGGAGGACAGGGCATAAAAGGAGGGGTGGAGGACAGGGCATACAAGGGGGGTGGAGGACAGGGCATAAAATAAAGGGTGGAGGACAGGGCATAAAAGGTAGGGGTGGAGGACAGGGCATAAAAGAAGGGGTGGAGGACAGGGCATAAAAGAAGGGGTGGAGGACAGGGGAATAAAGAAAGGTGGAGGACAGGGCACAAAAGAAAGGGTGGAGGAAAGGGCATAAAGAAGGGTGGAGGACAGGCATAAAAGAAGGGGTGGAGGACAGGGCTAAAGAATGGGTGGAGGACAGGGCATAAAAGAAGGGGTGGGAGGACAGGGCATAAAAGAAGGGGTGGGAGGACAGGGAATAAAGAAAGGGTGGAGGACAGGGAATAAAAGAATGGGTGGGAGGACAGGGCATAAAGAAGGGGTGGGCGACAGGGCATAAAAGAAGGGGTGGGAGACAAGGGAATAAAAGAAAGGTGAGGGACAGGGCACAAAAAGAATGGGTGGGGAGGACAGGGCATAAAAGAAGGTGGAGGACAGGGCATAAAAGAAGCGGTGGAGGACAGGGAATAAAAGAAGGGTGGAGGACAGGGCATAAAGAAGGGGTGGGAGGACAGGGCATAAAAGAAGGGGTGGAGGACAGGGAATAAAGAAAGGTTGGAGGACAGGGCAGCAAATATGGGTGGGAGGACAGGGCATAAAAGAAGGGGTGGAGGAACAGGGCAATAAAAGAAGGGGTGGAGGACAGGGAATAAAGATGGGTGGAGGACAGGGCACAAAAGAGGGGTGGAGGACAGGGAATAAAGAAAGGTGGAGGACAGGGAATAAAAGAATGGGTGGAGGACAGGGCAACAAAAGAAAAGGGTGGAGGACAGGGCATAAAAGAAAGGTGGAGGAAGGGCACAAAAGAAAGGGTGGAGGACAGGGCATAAAAGAAAGGTGGAGACAGGAATAAAAAGAAGGGGTTGGAGGACATGCATGAAACATGTTTAATCAATAGAAGAGGAATTTAAGTAATCAGAAGATGTAGATGTTGTAACTTGTAGTTGTATTTAAAGATATGTGTGTATCTGCCTCCAGGAGCAGTAAGCCCAGGAACAGACCTTCATTCAGACAGATCCTACTGCACCTGGACATAGCCTCCGCTGACCTGCTGTCTACCACAGGAGACATACTTCAAATCTCAGGTATGTCACATAAGTAAAACAGAGTACTAAAATGGACATTGACACGCTGCAACTGACTACAGGACAGCCATCTTGAAATGAAAGCGTTCATTTTAGAGTTATAAAGGTTTATGACACTGGTAGTCACTATATTTCCAAGAGCCACTTTTGTAAAAACAATCACTGGGCGAGCCGCCATAACCCGTTGGAGAACATGGGTTGGGGGGGGGGGGATCACAAAGTCAAATTGATTCAAAACTCTGAATTTAAACAGATTCTACATGATATTTAATATACTAAACTCAGCATAAAAAGAAACGTCCTCTCACTGTCAACTGCGTTATTTTCAGCAACTTAACGTGTAAATAAGATTCAACAACTGAGACATAAACTGAACAAGTTCCACAGACATGTGACTAACAGAAATGGAATAATGTGTCCCTGAACAAAGGGGGGTCAAAATCAAAGTAACCAGTCAGTATCTGGTGTGGCCACCAGCTGCATAAGTACTGCAGTGCATCTCCTCCTCATGGACTGCTACCAGATTGCCAGTTATTGCTGTGTTTGATGTTACCCACTCTTCCACCAAGGTACCTGCAAGTTCCCGGACATTCTGGGGGGAATGGCCCTAGCCCTCACCCTCCGATCCAACAGGTCCCAGCGTGCTCAATGGGATTGAGATCCGGGCTCTTTTGCTGGCATGGCAGAACACTGACATTCCTGTCTTGCAGGAAATCACGCACAAACGAGCAGTATGGCTGGTGGCATTGTCATGCTGGAGGGTCATGTCAGGATGAGCCTGCAGGAAGAGTACCACATGAGGGAGGAGGATGTCTTCCCTGTAACGCACAGCGTTGAGATTGCCTGCAATGACAACAAGCTCAGTCCGATGATGCTGTGACCACACCCCCCAGACCATGACGGACCCCCACCTCAAATCGATCCCGCTCCAGAGTACGCGCTCGGTGTAACGCTCATTCCTTCGACGATAAACGCGAATCCGACCATCACCCCTGGTGAGACAAAACCGTGACTCAGAGAAAGAGCACTTTTTGCCAGTCCTGTCTGGTCCAGCAACGGTGGGTTTGTGCCCATAGGTGGCGTTGTTGCCGGTGATGTCTTGGGAGGACCTGCCTTACAAAAAGCCTACAAGCCCTCAGTCCAGCCTCTCTCGGCCTATTGCGGACAGTCTGAGCACTGATGGAGGGATTGTGTGTTCCTGGTGTAACTTGGGCAGTTGTTGTTGCCATCCTGTACCTGTCCCGCAGGTGTGATGTTCAGATGTACCGATCCTGTGCAGGTGTTGTTACACGTGGTCTCCACTGCGAGGACGATCAGCTGTCCCTCCTGTCTCCCTGTAGCTCTGTCTTAGGCGTCTCAAAGTACAGACATTGCAATTTATTGCCCTGGCCACATCTGCAGTCCTCATGCTCCCTGCAGCATGCCTAAGGCACGTTCACGCAGATGAACAGGGACCCTGGGCTTCTTTCTTTTGGTGTTTTTTCAGTCAGTAGAAAGGCCTCTTTAGTATCCTAAGTTTTCATAACTGTGACCTTAATTGCCTACCGTCTGTAAGCTGTTAGTGTCTTAATGACCACTCACAGGTGCATGTTCAATAATTGTTTATGGTTCATAAACATGGTTTATGGTTCAAAATCTGTGAAGTATTTGGATTTTTACGAATTATCTTTGAAAGACAGGGTCCTGAAAAAGGGATGTTTCTTTTTTGCTGAGTTTATTAACAGGGACCATTAAGCTATTTGATTCTTTCTTTTAGGACACTTGGGGTATCAGAAACAATGTGGAAAATAATTTGATGATCTTTAGGATCTGACCTTTTTGCTATTATCTCAATAAAAGGTAAAGCATAAGTTAGTCAAATCAGGTAATGTCACACTTCAGTCTGATGGAAGTATACTGTGGAGTGATGGAATATGCTGTGGAGTGATGGAAGTATGCTGTGAGTGAATGGAAGTATGCTGTGAATGATGGAAGTATGCTGTGGAGTGATGGAAAGTATGGAAGTATGCTGTGGAGTGATGGAAGTATGCCTGTGGAGTGATGGAAGTAATGGAAGTATGCTGTTGGAGTGATGGAAGTATGCTGTGGAGTGATGGAAGTATGCTGTGGAGTGATGGAAGTATGGGCTGTGGAGTGATGGAAGTATGCTGTGGAGTGATGGAAGTATGCTGTGGATGATGGAGTATCGGCAGTGTGATTCTGTGGGGTGATGGAAATATGCTGTGGAGTGATGGAAGTATGCTGTGGAGTGATGGAAGTATGCTGTGGAATGATGGAAGTATGCTGTGGAGTGATGGAAGTATGCTGTGGAGTGATGGAAGCAGTAGGAAGTATGCTGTGGAGTGATGGAAGTATGGCTGTGGAGTGATGGAAGTATGCTGTGGAGTGATTGGAAGTATGCTTGTGAGGATGATGAAGTATGCTGTGGAGTGATGGAAGTATGCTGTGGAGTGATGGAAGTATGCTTGTGGAGTGATGGAAGTAATGCTGTGGAGTGATGATGCTATGATGGAAGTATGCTGTGGAATGATGGAAGTATGCTGTGGAGTGATGGAATATGGAAGTATGCTGTGGAGTGATGGAAGTATGGAAGTATTGATGGAAGTATGCTGTGGAATGATGGAAGTATGCTGTGGAATGATGGAAGTATGCTGTGGTGTGATTGAAATGTGCATCAGAAAGGTATTGAAAAGTTGAGAAAAACATCAGGGATGATCATCAAACAATCTTATGTGTGATCGTTTGTGGACAATCAATTCATTTCCCTCAGTTATCCTGTGCAGATTCCTCACTCTCCATTCCTAACGAGTCCTGCACAGCTTGTGTTGTACGTGGAAACAGAACTTAGGTACATGTTCCAGAGTCTAAGCGTTCAGGGTATGGGGGTCATAGTTGGTCATTCATGAAGCGCCAGTACTCGCTTTTATCTCTCTGTTTGTCCTAGATGCTAAAGGTTATTAACGTGACCACGGTTCTATGAAGTAAGTGGCACATTCAGYTGACTGAGGAAAACACGTTCTTTCAGATTATTACCGCGAGCCACCAATCAAGTCGCAGAGAAAAGCATGCGTCTCGCAAGATGCGCAATGACTATGCCTGGTTTATGACTATGCCTGGTTTATGACTATGCCTGGTTTATGACAAAGGCCACTCTAGTATAGTAGTGAGTCTCTATGAATACAGAAGAGTACTGTTCCTACTAAGCCACTAGCAGCTCTTTCTCTTTCTCTCTCAAAACCAATTTCCCTGCTGTCTGTCTAGGAAAGATATATGTTGCCTTGTAAAATTACAAGCTGATGGACAAGTGCCTATGCATGCAATTACACAGGCAGTCACATAAGCACGACCCCAATAAACACACACACATCAGTTTTTCTGATTCATTTCCTTCTGGCTGCGTCCCGCTGCTTCTGAACCTGATGGCATCTAGTGACGCAAATACCAGCGTCATAACTGTCTTCTCTCTCCTCTTCCCTACTCCTCTCTCTCCCTCTCCTCCTTCCCTACTCCTCTCTCTCCCTCTCCTCCTTCCCTACTCCTCTCTCTCCCTCTCCTCTTCCCTACTCTTCTCTCTCCCTCTCCTCCTTCCCTACTCTTCTCTCTCCCTCTCTTCCTTCCCTACCTCTCTTCTCTCTCCCTCTCCTGCCTCCCTACTCCTCTCTCTCCTCTCCTCTCCTCCCTACTCTTCCTCTCTCCCTCTCCTCCTTCCCTCTCTTCTCCTTCTACCACTCTTTCCTTCCCTCACTCTCTCTCTTCTCTTCTCCTCCCTCTCTCTCTTCTCTCTCCTCTTCCCTACTCTCCTCCCTCTCTCCCTCTCTCCTTCCCTACTCTCTCTCCTCCCCTACTCCTCTCCTTCCCTACTTCCCTCTTATCTCTCTCCTCCTTCCCTACTCCTCTCTTCTCCCTCCTTTCCTCCCTACTCCTCCTATCCTCTCCTTCCTCCCTACTCCTCTCTCCCCTCTCTTCCTTTCCCTACTCCTCTCTCTCCCTCTTCCTCCTTCCACCTACTACTCTCTCTCCCTCTCCTCCTTCCCTACTCCTCTCTCATCCCCCTCCTCCTTCCCTATTCTCTCTCTCTTCTTCTCTCCCTCTCTCCTTCCCTTAACTCCTCTCTATCCCCTCTTCCTCCATTCTTCTCTCTCTTCTCTCTCCCTCTCCTCCTTCCTACTCCTCTCTCTCCCTTCTCTTCCTTCCCTATTCTCTCTCTCTTCTCTCTCCCTCCCTTCTCCTCCTCTTCTCTTCTCCCTCCCTACCCTCGCTGTCTTCTCCTCTCACTTCCTCCTTTATTCTCTCTCCCCTCTCCTCTTCCTCCCCTCGCGTTTCGCCTCTCTCCTTATTCTCGCTCTTTCCCTTTTTCTTTACTCCTGCCCTCTCACTCACCCATCCTGCCCCCTCCATTTCTTCTCTCTTTCTTTCTGCCACCCTCCCCTCTCCTCTCCTCCTCTCCCCCTCTCCTCTCATAATGGATTTTTCTTGTAATGGCCAGCAAGAAGTATTAGCGCTACAGTCTATTCTATTGATTGCTTTAATGGGAGGAGAGGCAGGGAGAAGGGTTGGGAGGAGAGGAGAAGAGGTGGAGAGAAGGATGGGAGGAGCGGAAGGAGAGCAGGGAGGAGGGAAGAGAGGCAGGGGGAGGAGGCGAAACGAGAGGCAGGGGAAGGAGAGGCAGGGAGGAGGGGAGGAGAGGCAGGGAGGAGAAGGAGAGGCCAGGGAGAGGGGAAGAGAGGCAGGGAGGAGGGAAGGAGAGGCAGGGAGGAGGGGAGGAGGGAGGAGAGGCAGGAGGAGGGGAAGGAGAGGCAGGGAGGGGGAGGGGGAGGAGGAGAGCAGGGAGGGGAGCAGGGCAAGGAGGACATAAAGGAATGAGGGATGAGAGGGGTGGCTGCAAGGCAGAGCAGAGTGCTCTCAAACACCATTACCGCTTAATAACAAGAGCCACACACACACAGATTTGACCGTGACGGACGAATGGACGTGCACACGACCACACACAAACACTCTCTTAAAAACCCTTATGTCCTTGGACAAGACTAGACAGGACAGCAGCTAAAGAGGCACTTGTCAAAGTCAGAATGTACACAGGCAGGAAAATGTCCACGGTGTATTTTCTTTCAGAATGGTACACAGGCAGGAAAATGTCCACGGTGTATTTTCTTTCAGAAAGTGTTCTGAGATGCTCTGTGACATGGATTCATTTTGACTGACACACATGGTATGTCTATGCTGCTGTCTAATTGTTATGACTGGACACTTATGATCTGTGTTGCTGTGTTTTAACGGACACTATGATCTTGTTGCTATGTTTTAACGGCACATGATCTGTGTTGCTGTGTTTTAACTGGCACGGCGTCTGTTGCTGTATCTGTGTTGCAGGGCAGAGTGGCGTGAGGAGGTGTGAAGCAACACTTTGGAGAAGATCAAGTCAGAGGGGACGTGTATACACAGACTGGACGAGGAGATGATTATACGACGCAAAGAGGAGCTCAGGTACAGGAAGAGGTCAGATGGATGGATGGATGGATGGATGGATGGATGGATGGATGGATGGATGGATGGATGGATGGATGGATGGATGGATGGATGGATGAATTCATTCATATTTAAGTGAATGAGTGAGCTAGTGAGGGAGCGAATGAACATACAGGAATAATGCTACAGTAGATACATAAATACCGTACAGACAGACAGTAAATCAATAGCTAGCTGTACTGTCATGTGTTTGTATTAACCCTGTTTGTCCCGTGGCTTTCTCTCTCCCTCTCTACCAGACATGCCCTGGATATACGTGAGCACTATGAGAGGAAGCTGGAGAGAGCCAACAACCTCTACATGGAGCTCAACGCTGTTATGCTACAGCTGGAACTCAAGGAGAAGGAGCTACTCAAGTAATAATCCTAGTTATTGTTGCACACCTTACACACAATATCCATCTTAAAGCTCTCAACCCGCTCCACTGTAGCCCTGTTGATGTGGATGGGGGTGTGCCCCCCCCCGGTCTTACTGACGTTTAGGGAGAGGTTGTTGTCCCGGCACCACACTGCCAGGTCTCTGACCTCCTCCCTATAGGCTGTCTCATCATCACCAGCGATCAGGCCTACCACCGTCATGTCATCAGCAATCTTAATGATGGTGTCGGAGTCCCACGCAGTCATGAGTGAACAGGAAGTACAGGAGAGTACTAAGCACACACCCCTGGGGGGCCCCAGTGTTGAGGGTCAGCATGGCGGRGGTTGTGTTGCCTACCCTCACCACCTGGGGTCGGCCTGTCAGGTCGTCCTGGATCCAGTTGCAGAGGGAAGTGTTCAATCCCAGGGTCTTAAGCTTGGTGACGAGCTTGGAGGGGACAATGGTGTTGAACACTGAGYTGTAATCAATGCACAGCATTGTCCAAATCACAAAAGACTTAAAATGGTCCACTCACACGCGTACAGTCGTGGAGAAGGCGCTACGGCACCTCTTCCCCCTCAGGAAATGGAAAGGTTTGGCATTGGCCCTCAAATCCTCAAAAAGTTATACAGCTGCACCATTGAGAGTATCTTGACTAGCTGCATCACTGTTTGGTATGGCAACAGCACCGCCCTCGATTGCATTGTGCTACAGAGGGTGATGCAGATAGCTGAGTACATCACTGGGTCCATCCAGGACCTCTATATCAAGCGGTGTGAAAGGCAGGCCGGTAAAATCGTTAAAGACTCCAGACAACCAAGCTTTAGACGGTTCTCTCTGCTTCGACATGGCAGGCGGTACCGGTGCATCAAGTCTGACACCAACAGGCTCCTGAACAGCTTCTATCCCCAAGCCATAAGACTGCTAAATAGCTAACTAAATAGCTAACAAAATAGCTAACTAAATAGCAAACTAAATAGCTAACAAAATGGCTAACTAAATAGCTAACTAAATAGCTAACTAAATGGCTAACTAAATAGCTAAATTGCAAGGGCTCTGCACACTCACAGGACTCTGCACACTCACAGGACTCTGCACACTCACAGGACCCTACACACTCACAGGACTCTACACACTCACAGGACTCTACACACTCCACAGGACCCTCACACCACACTCACAAGGACTCTACACACTCACAGGACTCTACACACTTCACAGGACTCTACACACCGACAGGCCTCTACACACTCACAGGACTCTGCACACTCACAGGACCCTTACACACTCACAGGACCCTACACACTCACAGGACTCTACACACTCACAGGACTCTACACACTCACAGACTCTGCCACACTCACAGGACCCTACACACTCACAGGCTCTACACCACTCACAGGACTCTACACACTCACAGGACCCTACACACTCACAGGACTCTACACACTCACAGGACTCTACCACACTCACACGGACTCTACACACCGACAGGCCTCTACACACTCACAGGACTCTGCACACTCACAGGACCCTACACACTCACAGGACCCTACACACTCACAGGACTCTACACACACTCCACAGGACTCTACACACTCACAGAACTCTGCACACTCACAGGACCCTACACACTCACAGGACCCTACACCACTCACAGGACTCTACACACTCACAGGACCCTACACACCTCACAGGACTCTGCACACTCACAGGACTCTGCACACTCACAGGACCCTACACACTCACAGGACTCTACACACTCACAGGACTCTACACACCTCACAGGACTCTACACACTCACAGGACTCTTACACACTCACAGGACCCTACACACTCACAGGACCTACACACTCACAGGACCCTACACACTCACAGGACTCTACACAACTCACAGGACCCTACACACTCACAGGACCCTACACACTCAAGGACCCTACACACTCACAGGACCTACACACTCACAGGACTCTACACACTCACAGGACTCTACACACTCACAGGACCCTACACACTCACAGGACTCTACACACTCACAGGACTCTACACACTCACAGACTCTACACACTCACAGGACTCTACACACTCACAGGACCCTACACACTCACAGGACCCTACACACTCACAGGACCCTACACACTCACAGGACTCTACACACTCACAGGACCCTACACACTCACAGGACCCTACACACTCACAGGACTCTACACACTCACAGGACTCTACACACTCACAGGACCCTACACACTCACAGGACTCTAACACTCACAGGACTCTACACACTCACAGGACTCTACACACTCACAGGACCCTACACCTCACAGGACCCTACACACTCACAGGACTATACACACTCACAGGACTCTACACACTCACAGGACTCTACACACTCACAGGACTCTACACACTCACAGGACCCTACACACTCACAGGACTCTACACACTCACAGGACTCTACACACTCACAGTACTCTACACACTCACAGGACTCTACACACTCACAGGACCCACACAGACACACTCACAGACTCTACACACTCACAGGACTCTACACACTCACAGGACCCTACACACTCACAGGACTCTACACACTCACAGGACTCTACACACTCACAGACTCTACACACTCACAGGACTCTACAACACTCACAGGACCCTACACACTGACACACTCACAGGACTCTACACACTCACAGGACTCTACACACTCACAGGCTCTGCACACTCACAGGACAATTAAAATTTATGCTGCTTTTTTCATACATCCTGATGCCTAGTCACCTTAACCCTAAACATATCTACCTCCATCACTCCAGTATCGGGGCGGCAAGTAGCCTAGTGGTTAGAGCGTTGGACTAGTAACCAGCAGGTAGCCTAGTGGTTAGAGCGTTGGACTAGTAACCAGCAGGTAGCCTAGTGGTTAGAGCGTTGGACTAGTAACCAGCAGGAGCCTAGTGGTTAGAGCGTTGGACTAGTAACCAGCAGGTAGCCTAGTGGTTAGAGCGTTGGACTAGTAACCAGCAGGTAGCCTAGTGGGTAGAGCGTTGGACTAGTAACCACAGGTAGCCTAGTGGTTAGAGCGTTGGACTAGTAACCAGCAGGTAGACTAGTGGTTAGAGCGTTGGACTAGTAACCAGCAGGTAGCCTAGTGTTAGAGTGTTGGACTAGTAACCAGCAGGTAGCCTAGTGGTTAGAGCGTTGGACTAGTAACTGAAAGGTTGCAAGATCGAATCCCCGAGCTGACAAGGTAAAAAATCTGTCGTTCTGCCCCTGAACAAGGCAGTTAACCCACTGTTCCTAGGCCGTCATTGAAAATAAGAATTTGTTTTTAACTGACTTGCCTAGTTAAATAAAGGGAAAATTTTAAAAATCCCTGCTCATTGTAAATATGGTATTGGAACTGACCCTGTATATAGTCACCTTACCCCTTGCATATCTACCAAAAGGTTGCTGGATCAAACCCCCTGAGCTGACAAGGTAAAAATCTGTCATTCTGCCCCTGAACAAGGCAGTTAACCCACGCCAAAGACGTGGATGTCGATTATGGCAGCCCCCCCCCCCCCCCTCCCCCCCGCACGTCTCTGATTCAGAGGGGTTGGGTTAATGCAGAAGCCACATTTCAGTTGAATGCATTCAGTTGTACAACTGACTAGGTATCCCACTTTCCCCATCTACCTCCATCACTTCAATATCCCTGCTCATTGTAAATATGCTATTGGAACTGACCCTGTATATAACTTCTTACTTTCTCATGTTGTTATTTGTTATTTGTATATCTGATGTGTTTTTGTTTCTGTATTTTATAGTTCTACATTGATATAGATTATTGCATTGTTGAGTTTTGAGTTTGCAAGAAAAGCATTTCGCTGTACTTTGAGGACATTAAAACTTGAAACTTGTGTATACAATACTCATCGTCATCTGTCACATGGAGCTAGAGGGAACACAATACTCATCGTATTCTACCACATGGAGCTAGAGGGAACACAATACTCATCGTATTCTACCACATGGTGCTAGAGGGAACACAATACTCATCATCATCTGTCACATGGTGCTAGAGGGAACACAATACTCAACGTCATCTGTCACATGGAGCTAGAGGGAACACAATACTCATCCGTATTTCTACCACATGGAGCTAGAGGGAATACAATACTCATCGTCATCTGTCACATGGAGCTAGAGGGAATACAATACTCATCGTCATCTGTCACATGGAGCTAGACGGAATAGCAGACATAGTATAATTAACCAATAAGGCACGAGGGGGTGTGGTATTTGGCCAATATACCACGACTAAGGGCTGTTCTTATGCACTACGCAATGCAGAGTGCCTGGACACAGCCCTTAGCCGTGCTATATTGGCCACATACCACAAACCCCCGAGGTGCCTTATTGCTATTATAAACTGGTTACCAACGTAATTAGAGCAGTAAAAATAAATGTTTTGTCATACCTGTGATATACGGTCTGATATAGCATGGCTGTCAGCCAATCAGCATTCAGGGTTCGAACCACCCAGTTTATAATATATAATACCAACAATATGTTTGTTTTTTTGTGGCTTAGAAATGAACTAACAAACTAACAAAACGATGTTGTGTGTTTCCCAGGAGGGAGCAGTCACTGGATAAGAAGTACCCAGGATGCATCAAACACCACGGCTCCAGACAAGAACGCTCATCCAACTCCATGGAGAAGCTCATCAAGAAACGCAACGTACCTCAGAAACTTCCCGCGCACAGCAAGAGGTGAGACTGAGGAGGGAGAAACCAACAAAATGTTCACACTTCTCACTAATTTGTCACGATTTGTTGTTCAATCCATGTCAGTATAGTTTTGATTACCGAAATACATTGCGGTAAAACGAACATGGCATAGTTATATTCTAGTATTACTTGTTATAGGCATGTACAGAGTCCTTCCTGTTGATAGTTTCTTTGGATACAAGGGGAAAAGGAAACGGCTGCATTCATTTCTCTTCTCTACATTTTAGTCATTTAGCAGATATCTTATCCAGAGCAACTTACAGTTAGTGCATTCATCTGAAGATAGCMCCTTTTTTTTTTAAAGAGTTTAGCATATATATATATATAACCTAAAAGGGTTCTTCGACTGTCGCCATAGGAAAACCCTTTCGAAGAACCCTTTTTGGCTCCAGGTAGAAGCTTTTTGAGTTCCATGTAGAACCCTTTCCACAGAAGGTTCTATGTGGAACCAAAAAGGGTTCTACTTGGAACCAAAAAGGGTTCTACCTGGGGAGAAAATGTGTTTTTACCTGGAACCAAAAAGGGGGACAACCGAAGAACTCTTTTGGAACCTTTTTACACTACCGTTTAAAAGTTTGGGGTCACTTAGAAATGTCCTTGTTTTTGAAAGAAAAGCAAATTTTTTTGTCGATTAAAATAACATCAAATTGATCAGAAATACAGTGTAGACATTTTTAATGTTGTAAATGACTTTTGTAGCTGGAAACGGCAGATTTTTTATGGACTATCTACATAGGCGTACAGAGGCCCATTATCAGCAACCATCACTCCTGTGTTCCAATGGTACGTTGTGTTAGCTAATCCAAGTTTATAATTTTAAAAGGCTAATTGATCATTAGAAAACCCTTTTGCAATTATGTTAGCACAGCTGAAAACTGTTGTCCTGATTAAAGAAGCAATAAAACTGGTCTTCTTTAGACTAGTTTAGTATCTGAAGCGTCAGCAATTTTAGGGATGCTGGGAATGCTTCCTAGAAGGCCAGCATCCCGGAGTCGCCTCTTCACTGTTTATGTTGAGACTGGTGTTTTGCGGGTACTATTTAATGAAGCTGCCAGTTGAGGACTTGTGAGGTGTCTGTTTCTCAAACTAGACACTAATGTACTTGTCCTCTTGCTCAGTTGTGCACTGGAGCCTCCCACTCCTCTTTCTATTCTGGTTAGAGCCAGTTTGCGCTGTTCTGTGAAGGGAGTAGTACACAGCGTTGTACAAGATCTTCAGTTTGTTGCCAATTTCTCACATGGAATAGCCTTCATTTCTCAGAATAAGAATAGACATGAGTTTCAGAAGAAAGTTTTTTGTTTCTGGCCATTTTGAGCCTGTAATCGAACCCACAAATGCTAATGCTTCCAGATACTCAACTAGTCTAAATAAGGCCAGTTTTATTGCTTCTTTAATCAGGACAACACAGTTTTCAGCTGTGCTAACATAATTGCAAAAGGGTTTTCTAATGATCAATTAGCCTTTTAAATTGATTAACTTGGATTAGCTAACACAACGTACCATTGGAACACAGGAGTGATGGTTGCTGATAATGGGCCTCTGTACGCCTATGTAGATATTCCATTTTAAAAATCTGCCGTTTCCAGCTACAACAGTCATTTACAACATTAACAATGTCCACATTGTATTTCTGATAAATATGATGTTATTTTAATGGACAAAAAAAATTGCTTTTCTTTCAAAAACAAGGACATCTCTAAGTGACCCCAAACTTTTGAATGGTAGTGTAGGTGGGACAACCACATAACCTAGTCATAGTAAGTACATTTTTCCTCAATAAAATAGCTATCAGCAAAGCCAGAGCTAGTAAGGCGGACAACTTGACTGACTTTATTGAGCCATGCTCAGTGTAGAGAAACTAAGACTTTACTCACTGTGAATCCACTGTGTTGTTCCAGTAGACCAGACCTGTTGAAGTCAGAGGTGATCCTTCCCAAGCTGGACTCCTCCATGACCCAGGTGACCATCCCCTCCTGCCCCCAGAAGGGATCCACGTCCCCGGGGAGGTCACGTCGGGCCAAGCCCCGCTACAGGAAGACAGGGAAGGGCAGCAGCGGAGACCTAGCTGGGCTAAAGGCTGCGTTATCGTCCACACTGGGTCTGGCTAATACTACGTCTCTGACCACCTCCAACACCACCTCCACACCCAGGTATTTATGTTGACAACTCTCCATACTGGATGTGTGGTTGGATGAATTTGTTTAATATAAGACATTTATATAAATGTTTTATTTATCATTGTGTCCAGTCTGTCGCTATCTCAAGGAATCTTTCCTGGATTCCTAACATCCTCTGTGCTTGCCTTCTTCTCAAAACCTATTAGAGGTCGAAGGTCGAAGAGGAGGGCCCTTCTATTCAACTATCTTCTCCAATACAATTGAGAAGAATGCGAGGAATCGCAAAACGACAAATTGAGATAGAGCCAGAGTGTAATTTTGCTGCAACCAAATCGCCCTTCAGGGCCCACAATAAAGATGTATTCTTCCCCCAGCAGCAAGCAGCATCTGGACCCCAGCGCAGCTCTGAGAGGTCTCCAGCATGATCTGCTGCTGAAGAAGATGTCTTCATCCAGCCCAGACCTCATCTCTACCACCATGGAGGCTGAGGGCCGCCGTAGGGGACTGGAGAGACCTGGTCTGGAGAGAGGGGGTAGCCAGAGCGCCTCCGCAGGCCTGGGAGGAGGTGAATTTATAGGATTAATATTGTCCGATAGGAACATTTGTATACAGTGCATTCTGAAAGTATTCAGACCCCTTCACTTTTTCCAAATGTTGTTACGTTACAGCCTTATTCTAAAAAGGATTCAATTAAAATATTTCCTCATCAATCTACACACAATACCCCATAATGAAATCACAATACCCCATAATGACATCACAATTCCCCATAATGACATCACAATACCCCATAGTCTCAAAGATAAAACAGGTTTTTAGAAAGTTTTGCAAATGTATTAAAAATAAAAATCAGATACATTATTTCCATAAGTATTCAGACCATTTGCTATGAGGCTCGAAATTGAGCTCAGGTGCATCCTGTTTCCATTGATCATCCTTGAGATGTTTCTACAACTTGATTGGAGTCCATCTTTGGTAAATTCAATTGATTGGACATTATGTGGAAAGGCACACACCTGTCTATATAAGGTCCCACAGTTGACAGTGCATGTTGGAGCAAAAACCAAGCTATGAGGTCGAATGAATTGTCCGTATAGCTCCGAGACAGGATTGTGTCGAGGCACCGATCTGGGGAAGGGTACCAAAACATGTATGCCGCCTTGAAGGTCCCTAAGAACACAGGGGCCTCCATCATTCTTAAATGGAAAAAGTTTGGAACCACCAAGCCTCTTCCTCAGTTTGGCTGCCAGGCCAAACTGAGCAATCGGGGGAGAAGGGCCTTGGTTAGGGAGGTGACCAAGAACCCGATGGTCACTCAGAGCTCCAGAGTTCATCTGTGGACATTGGAGAACCTTCCAGAAGGACAGCCTGCTTGGACATAAAGGACACTCAGACCATGAGAAGCATGATTCAAGATTCTCTGGTCTGATGAAACCAAGATTGAACTCTTTGGCCTGAATGCCAAGCGTCACGTCTGGAGGAAACCTGGCACCATCCCTACGGTGAAGCATGGTGGTGGCAGCATCATGCTGTGGGGATGTTTTTCAGCAGCAGGGACTGGGAGACTAGTCAGGATCGAGGGAAAGATGAACAGAGCAAAGTACAGAGAGATCCTTGATGTAAACCTTCTCCAGAGCGCTCAGGATCTCAGACTGAGGCGAAGGTTCAACTTCCAACAGGACAACGACCCTAATCACACAGCCAAGACAACGCAGGTGTGGCTTTGGGACAAATCTCTGAATGTCCTTGAGTTGCCCAGCCAGAGCCCGGACTTGAACCCAATTGAACATCTCTGGAGAGACTTGAAAATAGTTGTGCAGCGACGCTCCCCATCCAACCTGACAGAGCTTGAGAGGATCTGCAGAGAAGAATGGAAGAAACTCCCCAAATACAGGTGTGCCAAGCTTGTAGCGTCATACCCAAGAAGACTTGAGGCTGTAATCACTGCCAAATGTCCTTCAACAAAGTACTGAGTAAAGGGTCTGAATAACGTAACGTAACAAAATGTGGAAAAAGTGAAGGGGTCTGAATACTTTCCGAATGCACTGTATACAGGGATACCTGACATACATTTAAGGCTGTTTTACCGTACAAAGATAAAGACTACATTTTAGGATATTTCTCTGTGTCGGAGAAACCAGCCCATAATTTACCGCATACATCACTGTAGATAGTCACAGGACACACATCACTGTAGATAGTCACAGGACACACATCACTGTAGATAGTCACAGGACACACATCACTGTAGATAGTCACAGGACACACATCACTGTAGATAGTCACAGGACACACATCACTGTAGAATAGTCACATGACCACACATCACTGTAGATATAGTCACAGGACCACACATCACTATAGATAGTCACAGGACACACATCACTGTAGATAGTCACAGGACCACACATCACTGTAGATAGTCACAGGACACACATACCAAGACATGATGAGCCAAACAATACGTAAATAAATAGAGTGCAAATAAATATAGTGGATATAAAATAGTGAAATACATTTTGGTTAAATAAATAGTGTAAATAACTGTAGTTGTAAATACATTTGTGTAAATAAATATAGTGCAAATAAATATAGTGTAAATATAGTCAGTTATGGTTTATAGTCTTCTGTATTTAGGAAAGTAGGAAACTGATGCTGGTTGGTATGAATGACTTACAGGTGGAGGAGGAGGTGTGGAGGAGGAGGGACGGAGGATGGAGGGGTGGGGACAGACGACCAGACAGAGACCCCACCGCTTAGCAACACCCCCAGCGAGGACGCGGCCTCCATACCGTTCTCCAGCAGCCCAGACTCCCCCTGTGGGAGGGGGCAGCGGCAGGGAGGGGGTCGGTGCTGGGAGGCCCAGAAGGTTACTTCAGGACGGGGAGGACAAGGAGGAGGGCACAGGGATCATCAGGTCACCCAGGAGCCAACACCTCACACCCGCAGCACTGCTCTACCGGAAACAAGTCACACGCAAACAGGTAGTCATCAGTAGTACGGCCGATGGATGGTATCTGGTGGCTATAAAATACTAACTAACCTAGAACCAGGTGATTCTCCTGACCAGTTATACTAACTAACCTAGAACCAGGAGATTCTCCTGACCAGTTATACTAACTAACCTAGAAACAAGAGATTCTCCTGACCAGATATACTAACTAACCTAGAACCAGGAGATTCTCCTGACCAGTTATACTAACTAACGTAGAAACAAGAGATTATCCTGACCAGTTATACTAACTAACCTAGAACCAGAGATTCTCCTGACCAGTTATACAACTAACCTAAAACAAGAGATTCTCCTGACCAGTTATACTAACTAACCTAGAAACAAGAGATTCTCCTGACCAGTTATACTAACTAACCTAGAAACAAGAGATTCTCCTGACCAGTTATACTAACTAACCTAGAAACAAGAGATTATTTCCTGACCAGTTTATACTAACTAACTAGAACCAGGAGATTCTCCTGAACAGTATACTAACTAACCTAGAAACAAGAGATTCTCCTGACCAGTTATACTAACTAACTCAGAAACAAGAGATTCTCCTGACCAGTTATACTAACTAACCTAGAAACAAGAGATTATCCTGACCAGTTATACTAACTAACCTAGAAACAGGAGATTCTCCTGACCAGTTATACTAACTAACCTAGAAACAAGAGATTCTCCTGACCAGTTATACTAACTAACCTAGAAACAAGAGATTCTCCTGACCAGATATACTAACTAACCTGAACCAGGAGATTCTCCTGACCAGTTAAACTAACTAACCTAGAAACAAGAATTCTCCTGACCAGTTATACTAACTAACCTAGAAACAAGAGATTATCCTGACCGGTTATACTAACTAACCTAGAACCAGGAGATTCTCCTGACCAGTTATACTAACTAACCTAGAAACAAGAGATTCTCCTGACCAGTTATACTAACTAACCTAGAACCAGGAGATTCTCCTGACCAGATATACTAACTAACCTAGAACCAGGAGATTCTCCTGACCAGTTAACTAACTAACCTAGAACCAGAGATTCTCCTGACCAGTTATACTAACTAACCTAGAACCAAGAGATTCTCCTGACCAATAACTAACTAACCTAGAACCAGGAGATTCTCCTGACCAGTTATACTAACTAACTAGAAAACAAGAGATTCTCCTGACCAGTTATACTAACTAACCTAGAACCAGGAGATTCTCCTGACCAGATATACTAACTAACCTAGAAACAGAGATTCTCCTGACCATTATACTAACTAACCTAGAAACAACAGATCTCCTGACCAGATATACTAACTAAACCTAGAAACAAGATATATCCTGACCAGTATACTAACTAACTAGAAACCAAGAGATTCTCCTGACCAGTTATACTACCTAACCTAGAAACAAGAGATTCTCCTACCAGTTATACTAACTAACCTAGAAACCGGAGATTCTCCTGACCAGTTATACTAACTAACCTAGAACCAAGAGATTCTCCTGGCCAGTTATACTAACTAACCTAGAACCAGGAGATTCTCCTGACCATTATACTAACTAACCTAGAACCAAGAGATTCTCCTGACCAGATATACTAACTAACCTAGAACCAAGAGATTCTCCTGGCCAGTTATACTAACTAACCTAGAAACAAGAGATTCTCCTGACCAGATATACTAACTAACCTAGAAACAAGAGATTATCCTGACCAGTTATACTAACTAACCTAGAAACAAGAAATTCTCCTGACCAGTTATACTAACTAACCAGAAACAAGAGATTTCCTGACCAGTTATACTTAACTAACAGAACCGAGATTCTCCTGACCAGTTATACTAACTAACCTAGAACCAAGAGATTCTCCTGGCCAGTTATACCTAACTAACCTAGAAACAAGAGATTCCCTGACCAGATATCTAACTAACCTAGAAACAAGAGATCTCCTGACAGTTATACTAACTAACCTAGAACCAAGAGATTCTCCTGACCAGATATACTAACAACCTAGAACCAGGAGATTCTCCTGACCAGATATACAACTAACCTAGAACCAGGGATATCTCCTGACCAGTTTTCTAACTAACCTAGAACCAAGAGATTCTCCTGACCAGATTACTAACTAACCTAGAAACAAGAGATTCTCCTGGCCAGTTATACTAACTAACCTAGAACCAAGAATTCTCCTGACCAGATATCCTACTGTAGTTTGATTTCCTCTTATCTTTCCTTTTCACTTACATATCTTCCCTTTACTTCTGCAGAGACGTGGTGTGTCCTCAGAGGAAGAGGAGGGAGAGGTGGACAGTGAGGTGGAGTTACCACGGAGACGGTAAGAATATACATCTTATATATTATACAGTATATAGTCATGATTCTATAGTAGTACATAGTCCAGCAGAAATAACCTCTTGGTATATCAAAATTGAGCTTGTGTCTATGAGAGCCCAAGGATTTAATCTATGTCCTGCTCCTGTTGTCTTCCTCATGCAGTCGACCGGTAAGCATCACCAAGTGCCAGTCCCTGTCCACCTTCAGCTCTGAGAACCTGTCTGCCGTGTCCGTGTCGGACGGAGAGGAGGGCAACACCAGTGACCACTCCCACAGCGGCACGCCGGACGTGGTCAGTACCAACACAGACGAGCGGCTGGACGACAAGAGCGACGACCTTCTGTCCCAGGGGTCGGAGATCCCTGCCGACCCCGCCCTCGACCCGGCCGACGGTTTATCAGAGAAGGAGGCCGCCATACGCCAGGTCAAGACCCAGCTCAACACGGGGCAGAACTACGAGGTAGGTAGGGCTCAGGTTACTATGACAACTATACGACTGGAACTGAAACTACGAGGTAGGGTTACTATGACAACTAGAACTGTGAGGTGGGGTTACCATGGGAACTGTTATGTTTAGCCATACACGACAGAGAAATGAGGAGAGCAGGAATTCCAATATAATACATTCTCTCATCGTTATAGGGCCAACATCCCTATTACAGAACATATGGTTCCATTTGGATTTTTCTCTAGTGTAGGGATCTTCGTTTTCCCTGATCACTAGGGCCCAGTTTTAGGGGGACAGAATATTTACAAACCAGGTAATGCTCAGGTAGCCTGGGTACCGGTCTGTTTGTGCTATCGTTCCAGAGTGGAATGATAGCACAAGCAGACTGGTATCCAGGCTAATATGAAGGTGAGATAGCTAGCCCATTGCCATTGTCTAACTCGACCTCTCCCTCTATTCCTCTAACCCAGGGCCTGTATGATGACTCTGACTGTGACAGTGCAGAGCTGGACCACTCAGGCTGCACAGAGCCCCAGCACCATAGGCCCCCCAGCACCAACTGGTGAGGAGACCAGACGCAGATCTTAGCCCCACTCCCTAGTCCTACTCCCCTAGTCCTACTCCCCCAGTCCCACTCCCCAATCCCACTCCCCAATCCCCAGTCCTACTCCCCAGTCCTACTCCCCCAGTCCTACTCCCCACAGCCCTACTCCCCCAGTCCTACTCCCTCAGTCCTACTACCCCAGTCCTACTCCCCCAGTCCTACTTCCCCAGTCCTACTCCCCAGTCCTTACTCCCCCAGCCCTACTCACCAGCCCTACCCCCAGCCCTACTCCCCAGCCCTACTCACCAGCCCTACTCCCCAGCCCTACTCACCAGCCCTACCCCCCAGCCCTACTCCCAGCTCTACTCACCAGTCCTACTCACCAGCCCTACTCGACTAGCTTAATTCCAGATCTGTTTCTGCTTCCTTGCCAACTCCATTAGAACACACAAACTGGTCTTGGACCATGCTAACACTCCCCAAACCCAGTCTTGCAAAAACACTTCAACTCACCTTACCTACAGTGACCTCTGCACCACCAGACTATTGATATAATGTCTACATGTTGTAGTGATTCCTTCACTATCCACCCTGTGGTTTCTTACTTATTGATTTTGTAAAAAAAAATATTTTAAAAAAGTGTCATATTTCAACATCTACCTATGTAACTGTCTCCCATTCAGATTTCACGATATTAGTGTCATTACACCTTCCAATTGTCAATGTCCACATCATCGGTGAGGCACCTAATGTTTTTTTTTTTTTTTGCACTTAATGTTTACTTCATTTGTAGTGATTATTTATGTTCAAATTCCTGTGTTTCCTCACCAGCATTATGCACTGAGTGTCATTTCATTTATTTATTGAGTATAAGAGAAAATCAATGTCTACATAATTTTTTAAGTTGTTTACAATTTCATGTATTTATTGTTTTGCATCAGGGATTTTGTTGTTCTAATTTTGTATACAATTTTGTATTTTATTTATGTTAACATTAACTGTATGTAAATATCTGACCTCTTGACACACTATACAAGGAAGAAATATCATTTGTATGAGTTAAAATGTTACCACTGTATCATGTAATGGTGCTGACTGATGTGTTACACTAGAGGGCGGTATTGTATTGTACCAGACAGAACAGGGGTGTATTCATAACGGAAACCGTTGTGCAACGAAAACAAGACTTTCTATTGGGCAAATTCAGGTAGGTCCCTCCCTCCCCGTTTCATTCCGTTTGCTTCCGTTTGGCTCCTAGAGTAAACGGTAAACGGTTTCCGTTGCAGAACTGGGTTGCGTTAAGCAGGGCACAATGTTGTGGAATGCTCAGATAGAAATATGTTATATAGAACAAGCATGCCTCTCTGACAACAAAGAAATCATGTCAGCTCTATTCATGACATTTCTATCTGAAACGTTCAACAGCTGCCTACTGAATCTGAACATAGATATTCTATAACATAGAAATTATATTGGACTGGTACCGGATGCTGTTCATAATGACAGGGCATTAGTAAGCATAGAAATAGAATCGAATCTAGTACTTCTATTTCTTTGGCATTAAGACACAGGCTGGAGAACAGAACAATAATAGCTAAAGAACAAGCAATATGTCCACAAACTCAGAATCATTCCCCTGGCTGCAGCATGGAGCAAAACTAACCTATAGCCCAGCCCCTTTCTTTCAGGGTCTGTCTTGACATGTTTTTGTAGATCAACTATTGTATTTCTTTGGTATTGCAGTGTTTATACTGTATTAAAATGCAATACCACCTACTAGGATACCTTTGAGAACAAAACCTCAGGTCAAATCTCAAATGGCATCCTTATCCCTATATAGTGCACTACTTTTCCCCACAGCTCTGGGTCAAAAGTAGCGCACTTCTTAAGGAATAGGGAGCCATTAGGGACGAAGCCTCGATCACAGACCATGTGCATCTAGAAGTGTACAGATAGATCACTAGAGCATGCTTGTAATATAGTATGTATGGGTTGGATTGTATTTCCTGTCCAAATGCAGATGTCAGTCAGAGCATGAGGCTCAGATCAAAGGGACTTATCACCCATAGAAACAGAATCTAAAGGGATTCTAGTTCTATGACATCACCACCACTCACCAATGACCTATCTATCCATCTCTATGGAAACTATCCAACTCAACAGCAACAGATGAGTTTGTTCCTAACTAGTTACCTGGCAACTAGTTAGTTTCCTGTCAACTAAGGATGCGTCCCGATTCTCCACCCTTCCCTAAATGTGCACCTGTTCATTTCCCTTCATGTATTGAAAAGGAAAGGACTGGTGTAAGAAAGATGGTGGAACCACCATCAACCAGACCAATTTTTTGTTTTGATCCATAGGGAGGAGTGTGGAAGTGTAAACTGGGGCAGAACTGGGACGCAATAGAGGCCCATGTTTGAACAGCCTCCATTAAATCCTCTGTAGCATTGAGGATTCCACTCCGACTTCGCAGTCTACTCTATCGGGATGACTCAGCAGGTTCCATTTGATAAGCTATAAAATGGCAGCTCCTTAATATATTAAGGTTTTATAGTGTTTATTTTGAATGTTCTGATCTCAGAATGTATTCTGTCCCATCAAGTCAAGCATTAACTTCATTAACTACTAGGTCTTATGCTGAATGACATCCAGACAGATGTCATTAAACAGATAAATAATTAATTGTTTTGTTGCCAATACAGCAAAGATCAATGCCCTCTGGTGACTGGAGAAATAGAGGGTCATTCTTGTATGTTTCCAAATTTGCCTTGGTCCCAGATCTGTTTGTTAGTATTGTCTTACAAACTCCAATGGTCATTGTCAGGAACACCAATGTTTGGCAAGAGCGTTATAAACAGATCTGGGATCAGGCTCGTTTCCGTAATGCTGAATCAAAAACAGACTCCTCCTTTATGAAAAAGAAATGTTTGTTTTATATTGCATTATGTATTGTATCTGTGTACAATAAATATATTTAAGAAACAAATTAAGAAATAATAAAAAATAAAAAATAAACTCACTGTTCAAAAACTGGCAATGTTTCAGTGTTGGTTATTAATGGAGAATGATTTTTATAGAAGTGTAGCAGGGACCAGTCCAGATAACAGAATGCATAGAGTAGAATAATAGTTCATTGTGAAATGGAAATAACCTTTATGAAATATATTTGACATCCCTATAACCCGCCCCCCCCCACAATGAAGCAACACAAAGACCTAGATCTTGTAGTTCGAGCAGTTCACATCTTTATTTCTGTAGTTTATTTTAACAATGTGGTGGCACCCAGGTCTACAGTCTTTCCAAAAAACGTGCACAAAAGATTTATTTCCTGCAAATAATAAAAAATAAATTCTGACTTCAGCAAAGAGCAGGAAACTAGTGTTAACCAATTTAAAACACCCTTTTCTTTGTCTCAGTTTCAGCTTAATAACGATCATCCATAATATCTTAGTTTCTCTCCTCACACTTAGACACACACGCCTGTCATTATTCAGGATTCGATCCCCTTTGGTAGTTAAAAAAAATGATTTCCTCCATTTAAAACACATATTGCAACCTTTTTTTTGTGTGGTATTATCTTTAAAAAAAAAAAAAAATGAGGATCGTCCTCCATGCTTCCTAGCCCTCGAGCAGAACCCCCAACAGCCTTCCGACCCCCAGCAATATAGTCGGCGCACCAAATGGCACCCTCATTACGTTAATAGTGCACTACATAGGAACTAGTGTGCAATTTGGGATACATCCTGAACATATGACACGGGGTAAAAGGGAAGATAGAAAAATAGGAATGACAAGAAAAAAAAAAAAGGTTAAGGTGAAATGTGTTTGTACGCGGTTTTAAAGTATTTTCCATTAATGCAATAGCCACGTCTTCGAGTACTGTTAGAGATATGTCATACCCAAAATACCAGCAGTGATGACAGCACAAGCTCCATGTTTCCCCCTTTGGTGACAAACATTAAACCAAGGTGAGTTTTTGCAGATATTCAATGGATAAAATGACTAGGGGGGGGGGGGGGGTTAAATATGCAGGGGAAAAAACAGTCAATCTATTTTTATTTTAGAGACATTTATTTTTTTTATCCTTTTCATTTTTAAAAGAAAAAAAATATCTAACTTTTACAGAATTAAACCTTCAGATTATTCTCCTCTATCTAGTCTTTTGTGACAGTTTAAAGACAGACAAAGAGAGCTTTCATTCCCCAAAAAATACAATTATCTAAGAATAAATCATTAAAAATGTCAACCGGGGCTCAAAGGGACTTAAAAACCAAATAGTTTTCTTCATAAAAACAATGAATGCAGATAAACAAATTATATATATATATATTTTTTTTAAATGGGTGGGCGGTGTGATTTTTAAACGACAAAAAAAAAAAAGGTTAAACTATGTTGGATAGTTGCATTTACGCCTTTAAAGGAGAGAGCTGAGTGATGGAGCGATGAGTGGTAGAAGGTAAAATGTGGAGGGGGGGGTTAGTGCAGATCACATCTATGCAGAGCCTGTTCTATCAGTTGGTCGCCAGTCCTGTTGCTTCAGATGAGAGCCTGGAGAGAGACACACATTGAGAGATCGAAGGGGGAGAGAATAAGCCAAGCTGTGTGTTTCAGATCAGACACGATAAAACCTTTTTTACAATTTAAAACTTTTACAAACTCACCAAAGCTTCTTACAATTCACAATGCAAAACATGAACCCAATAACAACAAACCCCCTCTGTTGATTAAAATACAAAAATCAGCTGAGAGGATACCATTTCCTTGACATCACATCCTAAGTGCTAACAATTCATTCAACTTCTTTCCTGTACTCTGAATTGTTGTCGATGACTTCTGCCCAGTACTAAAGGATTGTAAAGCAGCGGTGAGCAGCAGTTGAGCTGGCCATGCAGTAGGTCTATGGCTCGATTCACTCATTCTAAACTACTTCAGTTACGAAGACATCAATTTCCTGAAGTCGTAGAGGTCCAATGACCCAAAACGAGGGTGATTTAAATTAGATAACATATGATACCCGAGGATAAACTATCAAAGTGAGATCATTACACCCAACGAGACTACTTGAACATCAAACATGTTACACTAAATGTGTTAAATCAAGGATGTCAGCATTATAATAAACAGTTTACAACAAATGTAACTAGCTACCACACGTATTACCCAGGTATGGCAAAGTTCATATTCCGATCTTTTCCTCAGAATAAATGAAATCCAGTTTGAGATCTCAATATAAAGAGGACATGAAAGGTGTTACCTGAGCTTACAGCAAGAAGAGAAAACCAACCAGACGATTTGTGTCAATAAGTGAGTCAGTCTGAGAACAGAGTGTCCATGCTGATGCAGTGTCTTTAGATAGAAAGACCAAGGACTCAAGAGTCCTTTGGTGAAGGTGACAAACCAAGCAGTGGGACCCACAACACATGGGGACGAGATCTCAGGCCACATCTGGGCATTTAGCTTTCTTTTTTTAAATTTTTTTTTTAAGTGTGGCGTTTTCATTACATTTTTTTACTTTAAAGTTAAGAAGCGTGATGCACAGCCAGGTACAACAGTAGAGCGAGACCCAGTACAGACAATACTAAGCTTGACTATGTCCCAATCAGCACACTATTCCGCATAGGGCCCTGGTCAAAAGTAGAGCACTATACAGGAAATAGAGTGTCATTTGGGACATACTTAATGTCTGTAGTGTTAGTAAGGGGAAAGCCTTCGCCTCTTAGACTTGGAACCCAGCTCTGGGGAGAGCTTTGGCTCGGGATTGGCTGAGTGGAGGGCCAGGAGGGGGAGGGGCTTAAGACTGAGCAGACTGGAGACACAGGGGATAGTAGGGGAGTCAGAGGAGGGAGTGCCTGGAGGAACCAACAAGGACAGAGAGATGGAGGAAGGGGGCGCCAAACAGGAGGAAGAAGAGGAGGAGGAGGAGGAAGCAGTAGAGGAAGTGGCAGCAGGAGAGGAGGTGGTAGTAGTGGAGAGAAGAGGAGGGCAGAGGAGGCTGGTGCTGTGAGTCTGTTCAGGGTTCGAGGAGGAGAATTTAGAGGACTCTACGCTGTAGAAACAACAGAGACAAGGAAGAAGAGGGACAGTCGGGACGGGTTACAGGGAAGGCTGGTGAGTATGAAGGGAGAGATGAGGGTTGGGGGGACAGACTGACAGTCAGGGGAAAGAGAGGGAAACAGACCAACAGTCAGGGAGGGGGATGAGGGGGGTGAGAGTCTGATAGACAAGGCAAAAGGACAACTAGGCATAGCAGCCGCCAGTGAGTACACGGGAAGATGACATCATTAGAAGTCTGACTCATGTTTCTAGAAACAGTGTGCGTGTTTGAGACAGACAAGGTTGCAGCCGGACTGCACAGAGTCGCTGATCTACAAATCACCTTGAATCCCAAATAGCTACTCATTATGTGATCAAGATTAATGATTTATGTTCACTGTCTTGTTTAAAACTGATGCCCTCAAAACACACTGAACTATTCAGCAGAGCCAGTACAATAACAGTACATGATATAGAGGTTGGTGTTGGGAGGTTAGGCAGTCAGTCGAACACAAACACATTGTACTGTATTGCTGGGAGGCACCCAAATGTCAACGGCCCAAGTACAGTGGTGCAGGGTGGTGGGTTGGTACCAGAAAGGGCATGGTAGAATACTGGGAGAGCTGCAGGCTTCTGTTCCAACCCAACTCTGTGTTAGTTACTGTTGGGCCGGATCAAAAGCCTGCTCCGCCAACCAAGACAAGAAACTAAAAGTCAAGAATGTGCCAGAAGCCAAAATCCACCGGTTGGAGGAGTCCAGGAATCAGGAGGGAACATGCAGGAAGTCCTCCAACAGGGAAACCTACATCCTAGGAATTTTGGGAACGTTTCTGGAATTTTGCAACGGCCAAGTCGATCTATCCCTGACTCTAGGACAACAGATTGGTATTTGATCTAACTGTGATGTTGTGTCTGACCTGGCGTTGATGAGGTACTCTGCCAGGCTGATGGAGGCAGCAGAACCAGTGATGGTGACCTGTCTGTCTGCGGAGCCCTCCACGGGGTTGGCGATCTTTATCTGGGCACCCGACATCTGACGGATCTCATTGATCTTAGAACCCTGGCGACCAATTATGCAGCCAATCAACTGGAGGGAGGGGAGGAACAGGAAATCAGTTAAGCCAATCAACTAG
>NW_019942722.1:328628-333625 GCF_002910315.2 Salvelinus sp. IW2-2015 | reverse complement strand
GGACATCAGTTAAGACAATCAACTAGAAAGAGAGAGAAAACCAGGAAGTCAATTAAGCCAATCAACTAGAATGGATTTGATTGATAGTTTGAACTGTCCAACCACTTGATTGAAATGGGCAGGTCAGAGTCGTCACTGTGGAAATACTTACATCATTTGGAATGGTCATCTCATGGGAGCTAGTTTGGGCAGAAGCATCCATCCCTCCTAAATCAACAAGCCAAAAATACAGAAATGTATAAATAAACACAACCAGGACCAAGAGGAACACGGTACTGTTCATTATATTTAAACACCATTATTGTGGTGGCATGTTCATTGAAACAAAATGTTAAAAACATCAGGTAAAGCCTTCGTCGAGGAGTTTGTTTCTATCAGGGTGACACACTAACGATGGCCTAACATTCAAAACATTGTCTTTCACGCCTGTTGCCGCCATTAATTTAATAAATAAATAGTAAACATTTTTTTTGCATCAAATATCTGAGTAAAGCCCACTGCTGGTCTCATTATGGTCCAAACACACCAGTTCTGAGTGCAGTGGTTTACAGAACCTTTTAACTTTATTTCTACAAACGATTGTATCGTCAAGTCCCTAGTACCTTGGAACCCCGGGTTGCTGGGGCCCATGGGAAAGGGGCTCTGCTGCATGGCCAGCTGATGGAGCTTGGTGAGCTGTGGAGAGATAGAGGAAGACTGTGAGGGCAAGAGAGGGGGCAGGGAGGAGAGAAACGGGAAAGAGACGAGACAAGAAGCACGGTCAGTACAGAAACCATTTCATTCACCACAACATTCATTCATCATTTAGACATGTATAACAGTAGATGAGGTCGTGCTCATTAGGTACCAAACGGCATGAAACAGGGACAAGAGGAACACCTACGTGAGAACACTGTTCATTGAATACAGCTCAGCGTTCAACACCATAAGTGCCCTCCAAGCTCATCACTACGCTAAGGACCCTGGGACGGAACACTTTCCTCTGCAACTGAATCTTGGACTTCCTGACGTGTCCAATAAGAAATGCTAATTTACTATTGGCAAAACCTTTTGTTGCAATGCATGGCATGTCCGAATGAGCCAGTTGTCTTGACCAGTTAGCTCATCTTATCCTCAAACTGTTGCTCTAAAATGGACGATTGTTGCATGGCTTGGGGAATCATTCTTCGTTCTATTCATGGTCTTTCCACTGCAGCTCAGGAGAACTCGACACTCCGTTTGGAAAGGTTTCTTGCAGTCTTCTGACGGATGGATAGGACAGAACATATGTAGTGTCTCTCTCCTGGGACCCGACCAAAACCAACCAGGCATAATCAACACAGTATCACTGAGGCAGTAATACAAGACTCATCCTGAACTAACAATCCTAAACCCACAGTGATATGCTGAGGTGGTGCGTTGTCAATACACCAGCAAAACTGAAAATACACTTGATGATAGAGAGGATAGGTAGAGTACATATTGGAGGACATGGTAGGTCAGGGAGGATAGGGAACATGTCAGAGGACAGTGACAGTAGAGGAGGACATGGTAGGTCAGGAGGATAAGGGAACATGTCGGAGGACAGTGGACAGTAAGAGGAAGGACATGGGTAGGTCAGGAGGATAGGGAACATGTCAGAAGACAGTGACAGATAGAGGGAACATGGTAGGTCAGGAGGATAGGGAACATGTCAGAGGACAGTGACAGTAGAGGAGGACATGGTAGGTCAGGAGGAACATATGTGGAGGACAGTGACAATAGAGGAGGACATGGTAGGTCAGGGAGGATAGGGAACATGTCGAGGGACAGTGAAGTAGAGGAAGACATGGTAGGTCAGGGAGGATAGGGAACATTGTCAGAGGACAGTGACGTAGAGGAGGACATGGTAGGTCAGGGAGGATAGGGAACATGTCAGAGGACAGTGACAGTAGAGGAGGACATGGTAGGTCAGGGAGGATAAGGATACAGGAAGCATCAATGGAAAGTTGACAACAGAACATCACTTACGTCTGGCTGGGGTATGGCATGTTGTCCTTGAACTGCGTACGCCTGAAACAACAACAATGTGTTCACATCAACATCTTGACACAGACACACACCAACACACACACCCACCAACACACACACACAKMGCGTCCCAAATGGAACACTACTGACTTCAGTGCACTACTACAAATCACACTTTATTAGTCACATGCGCCAAATACAACAGGTGTAGACCTTACAGTGAAATTCTTACTTTACAAGACCTTAACCAACAGCTCAGTTTAAGAATAAGAAATAAAAGTAACAAGTAATTAAAGAGCAGCAGTAAATAATAGCGAGACTATATACAGGGGGGTGCCGGTGCAGAGTCAATGTGTGGGGGCACCGGTTAGTTGAGGTAATATGGACATGTAGGTAGAGTTATTAAAGTGACTATGCGTAGGTGTAAAAGAGGGGCAATGCAAATAGTCTGGGTGGCCATTTGATTAGATGTTCAGGAGTCTTATGGCTTGGGGGTAGACGCTGTTTAGAAGCCTCTTGGACCTAGACTTGGCGCTCCGGTACCGTGCGGTAGCAGAGAACAGATTATAGGGCCCCGTGGATCCTAATCAAAAGTATTGAACTACAGAGAATAGGGTGCAGTTTGGGAAACTCACATACTACTACCACCACCACCACCACCACCATCATTACTATCACCACCATCACCACCATCACTACATGTTGTTTCTTCTCTAAACAACCCCCCCCCCCAGTCCCCTTTCAAGCACCAGGAGGTTGATCAAATGATATTATTTTTATTTTTTATCAAACATACCTGTCCTCCGGCAAAGATGACAGGGGATCCTGAAGGTTTGGGTCGGTAAGGGATGGTGACCCCCTTAGGGGGAGACTGTAGGACACACAAGAGGAGAGAATGAGAGAAGGAGAATGGGTTTAATTCAACAAATACGTTCAAAACTTTCGTAGAATGAGCAAGAGATACTATTACCAAAGAGAATGCAAGGGTTATTTCTCAATGAAGAAAGTGTGTATTTACGATTAATTAAATAGATGATCTGAGGATATTACTTACACTTACCTCGAGCATAACTACACAGATCTGCTTGACACACTCGATAATGGACTGGGGCGTCCCTGCGATAGTGATGGCCCGTTCTGTAGAGTTAGGAAGCATGTCGCCTGCCACCTGTACCTGAGCACCTGTCGACTAGAGAGGACAGAGAGAGAGCGAATGAGAGGACAGAGAGAGAGAGAGAGAGAGAGAGAACAGAGAGAGAGAGAGGACAGAGAGAGGACAGAAAGGACAGAGAGAGAGAACAGAGAGAGAGAGGACAGAGAGAGAGAGAGAGAGAGAACAGAGAGAGAGAGGACAGAGAGAGAGAACAGAGGCAGGTTGACTGGTCTGGACTTCATTTGCCACAATGTGCAAATAGCCTTGTAAGTTCAACAACATCGTCTTATTGATTTTTGCCTTTTCACCTCCAGGTATGATACTTTCCCCAGACTGTGTTGTTGTTATGTTACTGATGGCTCCTCTAGTGGATAGAAACCAGAGCAGAGCTCTCTCCCTCCACCCACCGGCGTTACTGGGAGAATGAATTGAATGCCTAAAGACTTCTGCTAGGCAGTGAATAGGGGTCACATAAGAGTTAAAACATTTTTGTTATTATAATCTGTAGCTGTTTTCGATTGCTCTAATATCTCTTTAAAATGTATTATACAAATATAATTTATGTATGGCATTGATCATTTCCTTATAATGTACCCTGATACTTTTTTAAATTGAGATTCTATATCGATTGTGTTTCAAGTGATGATCAACAGGGGTCAGTTGTTGGATTCCATTCTACATAGTCCTTTACGGTCTACTGCCAACGGTCTACTGCCAACAGTCTACTGCCAACAGTCTACTGCCAACAGTCTACTGCCAACAGTCTACTGCCCACCTCTCTGATCTCTTTGATCTTGCAGCCTCCCTTGCCGATGAGGGAGCCACACTGACTGGCTGGCACCACGATGCGTAGGGTGACCGGGGGCTTGCTGGTGGCCGTGCTGTTCGTCATAGAGCTGCTGATGTCCTGGGAGACAAAAAGGGGAGATTAAGTAATAATTATATATTTTTCATTTCTCTCCAGCTCCACTTTTAACCTCAATGGCTGATGGATGTGAGGTGTTCAGTCACCGAGGAACAACTATAACTTGAAATACAAAAACAGATCGTTAAAAACATTTTATATTAACTTCCATTTTTCTTAAGAGTAGCTGAACATGTCTCCAGTCTGTTCATCTATCCTGCACCTTGGCTGGACTGAGGAAGCAACATCATATTTCCTACAGATGTCATAATGACAAATGAACAGTCAGTCCGATCTAGTACAGTGTTATCACAAGTTACCTCTTCCAGCTTTTCGATGATCATGGAGAATGCTTTGAAGATGGCGGTGGTGGGGCCTGCCAGAGTGATGATCCTCTCAGGACAGTTCCCCTCTGAGATGTTGATGCGAGCCCCGCTCTGGAACACCACGGGGGAGGAGAGGAGAAATTAGGCAATTTGGAAAAGACTTTCTAGCGGCAGCMACTGCACAAACAAAAAACGTGTTTGTGTGCTTCTCACCTCTTCTCTCATCTTCTTCACAGATTCACCTTTCTTGCCAATGATGCTTCCGACTTCCTAAAAGAGATAAACAGATGAATTTAATAAAATCATTCAAATCAAAGTGTATTTGTCACATGCGCCAAATACAACAGGTGTTGACCTCACAGTGAAATGCTCACTTACAAACCCTTAACCAACAATGCAGTTAAGTAACAAAAAAAATAGGTATTCGGTAAACAATAGATAAGTAAAGATTTTTTTTATTATTATGTAAAATGACAGTRAAAATAACAATAGGGAGGCTATATACAGGTGGTACCAGTACCGAGTCAATGTGGAGGCTATATACAGGTGGTACCGGTACAGAGTCAATGTGGAGGCTATATACAGGTGGTACCGGTACAGAGTCAATGTGGAGGCTATATACAGG
>NW_019942722.1:306290-328603 GCF_002910315.2 Salvelinus sp. IW2-2015 | reverse complement strand
AGGCTATATACAGGTGGTACCGTACAGAGTCAATGTGGAGGCTATATACAGGTTGGTACTCGGTACAGATTCAATGTGGAGGCTATATACAGGTGGTACCGGTACAGAGGCAATGGGAGGCTATATACAGGTGGTACCAGTACGAGTCAATGTGAGGGCTATATACAGGTGGTACCAGTACGAGTCAATGTGAGGCTATATACAGGTGGTACGGTACAGAGTCAATGTGGAGGCTATATACAGGTGGTACCGGTACAGAGTCAATGTGGAGGCTTATAACAGGTGGTACCGGTACAGAGTCAATGTGGAGGCATATACAGGGGTACGGTACGAGTCAATGTGGAGCTATATACAGGTGGTACCGGTACAGAGTCAATGTGGAGGCTATATACAGGCGGGGTACCGGTACAGAGTCAATGTGGAGGCTATATACAGGGGGTCCGGTACAAGTCAATGTGGAGGCTATATACAGGGTACCGGTACGAGTCAATGTGGAGGCTATATACAGGTGGTCCGGTACAGAATCAATGTGGAGGCTATATACAGGGGTACCGTACGAGTCAATGTGGAGGCTATATACAGGGGTACCGGTACAGAGCAATGTGGAGGCTATATACAGGGGTACGGTACTGAGTCAATGGTGGAGGCTATATACAGGTGGTACTGGTACAGAGCCAATGGAGGGGGCACCAGTTAGTCGAGCTAATTGAGGTATTATGTACATGTAGCGTATATGAAAGTGACAATGCATATATGATAAACAGAGAGTTGCAGCGTAAAAGAGAGATGGTGGGGGGGGGGGGGGGGGGGTTGGTAATGTGAAAAGGCACGTGAACCATTAATAGCAGTGGTTTGTTGAACCATGCTTAAATGGGTAACCTGGTCTGAGAGTCGAAGACTTGTGTTTGCTCCCCGAGCTTAATGTCTAAGAGGCTTTAGCTCAGTGGGCCAAAACATTCTAGTTACACCCTACTGTCACCTGCTCTGGAGGTCGCACAAGTGCCGTGCAACAGCAATCTAATGGTCATGGTGACACTGCCTTTATCTCTGTGGGCTAACACTCAGTCACACCTTCTGTGGGCGGTCACTCACCTTGCCGTGCATCAGCAATCGAATGGTGGGGTGACATTGAGTCCTCCTTCAACACACCGGAGTCCATAACTAGTACTGGATGGGAGAAGCTGTCGCTGAAGGGTCACACTGAGGGTCTTTGGTCACAAAGATGGATCTGGAGCGTCAGACAAGAGAACAGTAAGACATTTTAGAATAGTACGTTGGAGATGAAGAGTTAGGAGAGTATAGGAGGGCTGAGGACACGCGGGAGAACAATTGAGTATAGAAAGTGAGATCAGTGAACTGGATAGCTGGGTTTTGGTTTTTACCCAACAGCCTTTGTACACTAACACCAAATAGCTAGCTAGCTAGCTTGCTATTGATCTCAATAAACTTGATAGCATAGTACTGTTTACAAGAGGGTTTCTTAAACTATGGGTCGGGAACACAAAGTAGGCACTGGGCATGTAAGAGGTGAAGCACGAGTTACGAGAATACATCTATAAATCACGCGCCAATTATTTTTAAATTTGGGTCATCGGAGGACGTCACATTTTTCAATTGGTCTCTAACTGAAATAATTTAAGGACCCCCTGGTTTACAAGTAGGCTGCTGAAACCAATCAAAATAATGCCATGTTTCTTTCAGCCACGGCTGCTTTTAGTTCTAAACGGATCGCCGTTATTGTAAGAGGGGAAAAAATACATTTGCAAAAACAAGAATGTAGTGAAGTATCTCAACTCCATGGTAGTATCGTGTGGAGTTGAGATATGATTGGCAAACAAGAAATGGGGCCTTCTAGTGTGAGGTTGTTGCACGCATGATTATTATTTGTACTGTATCATGATTCATGCACCGTAACTTGCCTTTAGGCTTAAAGTAACAATCTAACTTCGTTAGAGTGGTGATCATAGCAATGATTCATGTTCACGTGTATCTTTAAGTTTGCTAGTAACTTAGCACATTGCCGGCTACCTACATAAGAGATACATTTCGCTAGCTAGCATGTTAGGCTAACTAACAAGCTGGTTAACGGTCCCAAGAGTGAATCCCGAGCGAAACAAACTTGCTGTTCAAGTTCGTGAATTAATAGACAATTGTCCGATTACTTGGCTGCAATGAATTTCAATTTCACTCATAAATAGCTGCATCGGTGAGTCTTACCGGCCGGCGCCCTCCATGCTAGCTTTATGACCTAGCATAGCATACTAATTGGGTGGCTAGCATCCGTGTGGGAGCATGTGGAGCGATATCGTTTGAATGACTGTCCATTTGACATTCACGCTAGCAATTTTCAAGAATATACATCGGTTTCATATTGCTAACACACCCTAACACTGATCATTTACAAATAAACACGCGTAAATAGCAGCCAAATGACTGATAAATAAGCTCGTGCTGGCTTTTTTATGAGCTGCGTGCAAGTACTGCGGCCTGGCAAATCCACGTGAAGCCTGGCTGTGCGTGCTACCAGCTAGCAAGATGCGGGTGTGCGTTTCTTTTAAGATTTTATTGCACACATATATAGATATTAAATGTTTCTTACCTGATCCGTGTTTTGAGATGTGTTGTCGGGGGGAGGGTGGGGTAGAAGGGGAGAGGTTCGGGAGGGTAGAAACCCAGGGGAGAGTTTTAAAAGGATTCGGGGAAGAGGAAGAGTGATAGCGTGAGATCGGCGCTCCACTGCTTTACACAAAGACAACAGAACTAAAACGTCTGAACTTCCCCCTTTCACCGAACCCTCCCACATGCCACGATAAACCCGCCCTATCTGGTTACGATGAAACAAACTGCGCACAAAGTTACAGTAGGTAATAGTAAATGTGACGTTCCAAAGCTATGCATGTTGCAATTAGCTGTTACAATGTAACAAACTACTCGATAATCTACATTGGAATTGTTACAGTATCACGTCAAGGTAAAAAAAAATGTGTTTACGTGGATACAAAACGTAGCCAATATTTTTTCTCTGTCAGAGCTGAAAAATAAAGTCACACCGATAAATATTGTGATGTAAATACAGTACTTCAAAATTCAATCATTCCAGTATTAAAATAAATATTTATTTGTTTTTTTATTGGGGAAATTCCACACATCTCTCTCACTCGCTCAGCTATAGCCTATATATTATTTATAGTTGGAAATATAATCAACCATTTGAAATATTACTTCTCATCAGTGTAAGGATAATATTATACATGATAGTGCATATCCTCATGACTGTGCAAACATTCATAGGCCTATCCCTAAATGTTAAAACTTGAAGGCATAATTCTGTTCATTATACATACTTTTGTTAGTGTTAAACAATTAATATTCAAATCATTTTCCAATCAATTTTCATTCTTAATAATAGTCCCCCCCCCCCCATCCCAACACATTCCTTCAACCTCATTGCAATTTAGGTAGAAGAAGAGCCATTTCCCATTTCATTCAAGGATGTCTTTCTGACACTGTTGGATTTGTTGGTGACATCACTCCTCGTCGCTGCTGCTGCTGCTACTGCTTGAAGAGTGCTGGGGAGGAAAAAAATGAGCATTTTGGTCATTTAGCAGACTCTTACAGTGACTTACAGTCAGTTCATTCAACTAGCGTAAGACGACCACATAACAGTTGTAAGTTCCTCAATAAAAGAAGCTATCGGTGAAATCCGTGCTAGTAAGAGCTAGTACGTAACTCGTTATCATCTCGACGACTGAATAAAGAAAGGCGGCATCACTCACACAAACCCCACAATGAAACAAGAAGAAAATAGAGTGGACAGAACCTCGGAAACCCAGAAATAAATATTTGCATCAGAGGTCAATTAAGTTCGGGGGTAGACATGTTCAAAAGATACAGGCAAAGCACGGTGACAGCTCTGCTCCCTCTCAGGCAAGCCTCACTCTCTCACAACAAAACAATAACATTTTTGACAGCAGGATGAGAAACGGGATACTCACACAAATAAACAAAAAAGTTTGATACACACACACACACACAATTATTAGTTCTCAGGCAAGAGCCTCATTTTCCAGTCTACCTAAGTCGTGTGAGTACGTTAACGCGGAGGAAAACAGGTTCAATAAAATACCTCAGAGGGGACCAGACTCAACCTTAGAGTACACACAGTGGCCTGATCCCAAATGGCACCCTATTGCACTACTTATGACCTGGGCACATATAGGGAATAGGTGCCAATTGGGAAGAACGAGTGAGTCATGGTACCATCAGTGGGAGGTACAGTCACCTGTCAACTGCACTCAAAATCCACAGACCCTCCCTGTTTTTGATTGACACACAAACAAACAGAGAGACACCCACCTTCCTGTGGCCTCCATGATGCTCAGGTGTTTGTCGGCTTTGTGCGCCTTCTTCCCTTCGCCTTCTTCATTTTTTGTGCGCCTTTGTCCAGGGACTTCCATCCCGAATCCCGCCACACCCCCAGCCATGCCGGATGCATGCCCCCGGGGTAGACTCCACCTGGATGGACCCACCAGGGTAGGGCCCTGGGTAACTCCTGGTAACCAGGTGCACTGGTCCAGCTGATAAGGTGTTGTCCTCCTGGGTATTGCCCTCCTGGGTTGGTCCGTAAGGCATGGATCCTGGAGGCATGGTGGATCATACAGGGCGGCCATACCGGGGCCATACCAGGGGCATACCGGGGCCATACAGGGGGCATACCGGGGCCATACAGGGGCCATACCGGGGGGATAAGCCGGGTTTGTGCCAGGTGCTGTACATGGGGTTCTGGCCTTGAGGGTGTGCTGGGGTTTTGGACCAGAAGGGAATGCAGGGTTGTAGCCTGGGGGAAGGCCGGGGTCTGGCCAGGGGGACCTGAACAGGATTCATAAACGTGTAATATATCCGACTATATAACTTTGGCGATAACATGAAGATAGTTATGGCCATAATATAGTATTAATCTACCTACCTTGGTTAGGCCACATAGTTGTGTCCTGAATATGAGTATGAAAAAGTGATGATCTCCTGGAAGAAACAAAAACAAAGTACTTTAAACAAACAAATAGCAGACAGGTAAAAATATTATGCAACTTATTCATAGCCCAGTTATATAAATAGCCTATTCTAATGATAGCAACAATCGAGGTGGATGTATCACAACCAACTTCCCACGATACACATAACACAGAACAGGTTATCCACTATAGAGCTGGCCAATTATAAACAAAATATCGACAAGTTACTATACAATAATTTGATCTATAAGAAATACTGTCGATTATCCTATGTAGATAACACATTTAATCTTAACACATTTAATGCTTCTCAAACGATTCTGCAGTTTGACTTTCATACCTGCGGTAGCTCTTGATGTCGATCTGACAAAGTTTCTCACGAATCGTGCTGTTTCTCTTCCCGGATACGGTGTGACTAGCAAAGGAAATACAATCCTCAGAATTGGCAAGCAGCCCCGCCCGTCAATAAAATGTTACGTTGTGCTCTCTCACCAGTCTCCTCGATATTATTTTTGCGATTATAATCGTGGTAATGGAGAGGTAAACACACCCCAGGAAATTCAACTCAAACAATAACTGAAAATTGCTCCCAAGCCCTAATGCACAAGAGTTGCACCATACAGTTCTCAGTGGCGATCTAGCCGGCAAATTCAAGGCACCCTATGTTTAGCCTGTCCGCCCGCAGTATGCGCACGCACAACTGACTCTATGGGGTCAAGGGAAGGCTCTCGATTGTGACAGCGAATGCCAGTGAAAAACTTGTCGCTAAACCAGGGATTGCTTATCTATCAACAGGCCAACGATGCCCTCTCCCGCCTCAGAAACCCAGGCAGAAGCACGGTGACAGCTCTGCTCCCTCTCAGGCAAGCCTCACTCTCTCACAACAAAACAATAACATTTTTTGACAGCAGGATGAGAAACGAGATACTCACACAAATAAACAAAAAGTTTGATACACACACACACACTGACCAAAAAGTTATTTTGTTGGCATTTACGTATGTCCCCATTATCCTGTCTCTTATACACATCTAGATGTGTATAAGAGACAGGGTTAGTCGAGCTAATTGAGGTATTATGTACATGTAGGTATAGTTAAAGTGACAATGCATATATGATAAACAGAGAGTTGCAGCGTAAAAGAGGAGTTGGTGGGGGGGGGGGGGGGGGGGGGGTTGGTAATGTGAAAAGGGCACGTGAACCATTAATAGCAGTGGTTTGGTGAACCATGCTTAAATGGGTAACCTGGTCTGAGAGTCGAAGACTTGTGTTTGCTCCCCGAGCTTAATGTCTAAGAGGCTTTAGCTCAGTGGGCCAAAACATTCTAGTTACACCCTACTGTCACCTGCTCTGGGAGGTCGCACAAGGTGCCGTGCAACAGCAATCTAATGGTCATGGTGACACTGCCTTTATCTCTGTGGGCTAACACTCAGTCACACCTTCTGTGGGCGGTCACTCACCTTGCCGTGCATCAGCAATCGAATGGTGAGGGTGACATTGAGTCCTCCTTCAATCACACCGGAGTCCATAACTAGTACTGGATGGGAGAAGCTGTCGCTGAAGGGTCACAACTGAGGGTCTTTGGTCACAAAGATGGGATCTGGAGGTCAGACAAGAGAACAGTAAGACATTTTAGAATAGTACTTGGAGATGAAGAGTTAGGAGAGTATAGGAGGGCTGAGGGACACGCGGGAGAACAATTGAGTATAGAATGTGAGATCAGTGAACTGGATAGCTGGGTTTTGGTTTTTACCCAACAGCCTTTGTACACTAACACCAAATAGCTAGCTAGCTAGCTTGCTATTGATCTCAATAAACTTGATAGCATAGTACTGTTTACAAGAGGGTTTCTTAAACTATGGGTCGGGAACACAAAGTAGGCACTGGCATGTAAGAGGTGAAGCACGAGTTACGAGAATACATCTATAAAATCACGCGCCAATTATTTTTAAATTTGGGTCATCGGAGGACGTCACATTTTTCAATTGGGTCTCTAACTGAAATAATTTAAGGACCCCCTGGTTTACAAGTAGGCTGCTGAAACCATCCAAATAATGCCATGTTTCTTTCAGCCACGGCTGCTTTTAGTTCTAAACGGATCGCCGTTATTGTAAGAGGGGAAATAAATACATTTGCAAAAACAAGAATGTAGTGAAGTATCTCAACTCCATGGTAGTATCGTGTGGAGTTGAGATATGATTGGCAAACAAGAAATGGGGCCTTCTAGTGTGAGGTTGTTGCACGCATGATTATTATTTGTACTGTATCATGATTCATGCACCGTAACTTGCCTTTAGGCTTAAAGTAACAATCTAACTTCGTTAGAGTGGTGATCATAGCAATGATTCATGTTCACGTGTATCTTTAAGTTTGCTAGTAACTTAGCACATTGCCGGCTACCTACATAAGAGATACATTTCGCTAGCTAGCATGTTAGGCTAACTAACAAGCTGGTTAACGGTCCCCAAGAGTGAATCCCGAGCGAAACAAACTTGCTGTTCAAGTTCGTGAATTAATAGACAATGTGTCCGATTACTTGGCTGCAATGAATTCAATTTCACTCATAAATAGCTGCATGCGGTTGAGTCTTACCGGCCGGCGCCCTCCATGCTAGCTTTATGACCTAGCATAGCATACTAATTGGGTGGCTAGCATCCGTGTGTGGAGCATGTGGAGCGATATCGTTTGAATGACTGTCCATTTGACATTCACGCTAGCAATTTTTCAAGAATATACATCGGTTTCATATTGGCTACACACACCCTAACACTGATCATTTACAAATAAACACGCGTAAATAGCAGCCAAATGACTGATAAATAAGCTCGTGCTGGCTTTATTATGAGCTGCGTGCAAGTACTGCGGCCTGGCAAATCCACGTGAAGCCTGGCTGTGCGTGCTACCAGCTAGCAAGATGCGGTGTGCGTTTCTTTTAGATTTTATTGCACACATATATAGATATTAAATGTTCTTACCTGATCCGTGTTTTGAGATGTGTTGTCGGGGGGAGGGTGGGGTAGAAGGGGAGAGGTTCGGGAGGGTAGAAACCCAGGGGAGAGTTTTAAAAGGATTCGGGGAAGAGGGAAGAGTGATAGCGTGAGATCGGGCGCTCCACTGCTTTACACAAAGACAACAGAACTAAAACGTCTGAACTTCCCCCTTTCACCGAACCCTCCCACAGCCACGATAAACCCGCCTATCTGGTTACGATGAAACAAACTGCGCACAAAGTTACAGTAGGTAATAGTAAATGTGACGTTCCAAAGCTATGCATGTTGCAATTAGCTGTTACAATGTAACAAACTACTCGATAATCTACATTGGAATTGTTACAGTATCACGTCAAGGTAAAAAAAAAAATGTGTTTACGTGGATACAAACGTAGCCAATATTTTTTCTCTGTCAGAGCTGAAAAATAAAGTCACACCGATAAATATTGTGATGTAAATACAGTACTTCAAAATTCAATCATTCCAGTATTAAAATAAATATTTATTTGTTTTTTTACTGGGGAAATTCCACACATCTCTCTCACTCGCTCAGCTATAGCCTATATATTATTTATAGTTGGAAATATAATCAACCATTTGAAATATTACTTCTCATCAGTGTAAAGGCATAATATTATACATGATARTGCATATCCTCATGACTGTGCACACATTCATAGGCCTATCCCTAAATGTTAAGACTATGAAGGCACAATTCTGTTCATTATACATACTTTTGTTAGTGTTAAACAATTAATATTCAAATCATTTTCCAATCAATTTTTCATTCTTAATAATAGTCCCCCCCCCCCCCCATCCCAACACATTCCTTCAACCTCATTGCAATTTAGGTAGAAGAAGAGGCCATTTTCCCATTTCATTCAAGGATGTCTTTCTGACACTGTGTTGGATGTTGTTGGTGACATCACTCCTCGTCGCTGCTGCTGCTGCTACTGCTTGAAGAGTGCTGGGGAGGAAAAAAATGAGCATTTTGGTCATTTAGCAGACTCTTACAGTGACTTACAGTCAGTTCATTCAACTAGGTAAGACGACCACATAACAGTTGTAAGTTCCTCAATAAAAGAAGCTATCGGTGAAATCCGTGCTAGTAAGAGCTAGTACGTAACTCGTTATCATCTCGACGACTGAATAAAGAAAGGCGGCATCACTCACACAACCCCACAATGAAACAAGAAGAAAATAGGTGGACAGAACCTCGGAAACCCAGAAATAAATTATTGCATCAGATGCTCAATTAAGTTCCGGGGGTAGACATGTTTCAAAAGATACAGGCAGAAGCACGGTGACAGCTCTGCTCCCTCTCAGGCAAGCCTCACTCTCTCACAACAAAACAATAACATTTTTTGACAGCAGGATGAGAAACGGGATACTCACACAAATAAACAAAAAGTTTGATACACACACACACACACAAATTATTAGTTCTCACGGCAAGAGCCTCATTTTCCAGTCTACCTAAGTCGTGTGAGTACGTTAACGCGAGGAAAACAGGTCAATAAAATACCTCAGAGGGGACCAGACTCAACTTAGAGTACACACAGTGGCCTGATCCCAAATGGCACCCTATTGCACTACTTATGACCTGGGCACTATAGGGAATAGGGTGCCAATTGGGAAGAACGGAGTGAGTCATGGTACCATCAGTGGGAGGTACAGTCACCTGTCAACTGCACTCAAAATCCACAGACCCTCCCTGTTATTGATTGACACACAAACAAACAGAGAGACACCCACCTTCCTGTGGCCTCCATGATGCTTCAGGTGTTTGTCGGCTTTGTGCGCCTTCTTCCCCTTCGCCTTCTTCATTTTTTTGTGCGCCTTGTGTCCAGGGACTCCCATCCCGAATCCCGCCACACCCCCAGCCATGCCGGGATGCATGCCCCCGGGGTAGACTCCACCTGGATGGACCCCACCAGGGTAGGGCCCTGGGTGAACTCCTGGGTAACCAGGTGCACCTGGTCCAGCTGGATAAGGGTGTTGTCCTCCTGGGTATTGCCCTCCTGGGTGTTGTCCGTAAGGCATGGATCCTGGAGGCATGGCTGGATTCATACAGGGGGCCATACCGGGGGCCATACCAGGGGGCATACCGGGGGCCATACCAGGGGGCATACCGGGGGCCATACCAGGGGCCATACCGGGGGGATAAGCCGGGTTTGTGCCAGGTGCGTACATGGGGTTCTGGCCTTGAGGGTGTGCTGGGTTTGGACCAGAAGGGAATGCAGGGTTGTAGCCTGGGGGGAAGGCCGGGTTCTGGCCAGGGGGACCTGAACAGGATTTCATAAACGTTGTAATATATCCGACTGATATAACTTTGGCGATAACATGAAGATAGTTATGGCATAATATAGTATTAATCTACCTACCTTGGTTAGGCCACATGTTGTGTCCTGAATATGAGTATGAAAAAGTGATGATCTCCTGGAAGAAACAAAAACAAAGTACTTTAAACAAACAAATAGCAGACAGGTAAAATTATATGCAACTTATTCATAGCCCAGTTATTAAATAGCCTATTCTAATGATAGCAACATCGAGTGGATGTATCACAACCAMCTTCCCACGATACACATAACATGAACAGGTTAGTCCACTATAGAGCTTGGCCAATTATAACAAAATATCGACAAGTTACTATACAATAATTTGATTCTATAAGAAATACTGTCGATTATCCTATGTAGATAACACATTTAATGCTTAACACATTTAATGCTTCTCAACGATCTGCAGTTTGACTTTCATACCTGCGGTAGCTTCTTGATGTCGATCTGACAAAGTTTCTCACGAATTCGTTGCTGTTTCTCTTCCGGATAGGGGTGTGACTAGCAAGGAAATACAATCCTCAGAATTGGCAAGCAAGCCCCGCCCGTCAATAAAATGTTACGTGTGCTCTCTCACCAGTCTCCTCGATATTATTTTTTGCGATTATATCGTTGGTAATGGATAGGTAAACACACCCAGGAAATTCAACTCAACAATACTGAATTGTAGGCTATTGCACAATTGGACATTACAGTCAAGTGGATTTCAATAGGACACTGTAGGTGCGCAGTATGCGCACACAACTCTATGGGTAGGCCGATTGGACAGAATGCGTAAACTTGTCGTAAAAGATGTGCTTATCATCAGACAACCCCATAACATGTAGGTGCGCAACTCTATGGGTAGGCCTATTGGACAGAATGCGTAAAAGTGTCGTAAAAGATGTGCTTCTTGTCAGACAAACCCATAACATAATGAGCATACGTGCTACAGTAATATGCGAGAAGATAACATATGACGCGTAGACAAAGTTCAGATTCTGCAGTCTTGAAGAAATGTAGAAGATACCATAGCGCCAAAAAAAGGAGCAGTGTTTCAATCGAATTGGGTTTCTCAATGTCTAGGCTATTGCAGTGATCTGGTCCCTTTATTGTAGTTTTTAAGGGAAAGAGCTAGTCAGTTGTACAACTGAATGCCTTCAACTGAAATGTGTCTTCCGCATTTAACCCAACCCCTCTGAGTCAGAGTTAACTGGTGGGTTAACTGCCTTGCTCAGGGGCAGAACGACATATTTTTACATTGTCAGCTCGGGGATTGGAGCTAGCAACCTTTCGGTTACTGGCCCAACACTCTAACCGCTTACCTGCGGCCCCTCCTCACCAAGGTAAAATGTGTTTTATATTGGATATTCGGATTTCTCTTATCTATAGCTATTGAACATGACTATGAGATGGTGTATTCTGAATCAGGGTGGATGTAGAAAAATCCACACCTTTTTTTAATACTTTTTAAAATAATAAGAAATCTGTTTTTAAATCTTCAAAAGCTCCTAGAAAAAGTGTGCCATAACTATGAAAATTATACACTACATGGCCAAAAGTATGTGGACACCCTACAAATTAGTTGGATTCAGCTATTTCAGCACACCCGTTGCTGACCGGTGTATAAAATCCAGAAAACAGCCATGCRATCTCCATAGACAAACACTGGCAGTAGAATGGCCTGTAATGAAGAGCTCAGTGACTTTTAACTTGGCACTGTCATAGGATGCCACCTTTCCAACAAGTCAATTCGTCAAATGTATGCTTTTCTAGAGCTGCCCCATTCAACTGTAAGTGCTGTTATTGTGAAGTAGAAATGTCTAGGAGCAACAACGGCTCAGCCGTGAMGTGGTAGGCCACACAAGCTCACAGAATGGGACCGCCAAGTGATGAAGCGCGTAGCGCGTAAAAATTGTCTGTCCTCAGTTGCAACACTTACTATAGAGCTCCAAACTGCCTCTGGAAGCAATGTCAGCACAATAACTGTTCATCTGGAGCTTCAAGATGTCCCAAGCCTAGATCACCATGCGCAATGCCAAGCGTCGGCTGGAGTGGTGTAAAGCTCGCTGCCATTGGACTCTGGAGCAGTGGAAACGTGTCCTCTAGAGTGATAAATCACGCTTCACCATCTGGCAGTCCGACAGACAAATCTGAGTTTGACGGATGCCAGGAGAACGCTACAAGCCCGAATGCATAGTGCCAACTGTAAAGTTTGGTGGAAAAGGAATAATGGCCTGCAGCTGTTTTGTCATGGTTCGGGCCCCTTAGTTCCTGTGAAGGGAAATCGTAATGCTACAGTATACAATTACATTCTAGACGATTCTGTGCTTCCAACTTTGTGGAAACAGTTTGGGGAAGGCCCTTTCCTGTTTCCGCATGACAATGCCCTTGTGCACAAAGTGAGGTCAATACAGAAATGTTTTTCCGAGATCGGTGTGAACTTGACTGGTCTGCACAGAGCCCTGACCTCAACCCCATCGAACACCCTTGGGATCAATTGGAACGCCGACTGCGAGCCAGGCCTAATCGCCCAACATCAGTGCCCGACCTCACTAATGCTCTTGTGGCTGAATGGAAGCAAGTCCCCGCAGCAACGTTCCAACATCTAGTGGAAAACCTTCCCAGAAGAGTGGAGGCTTTTATAGCAGCAAAGGGGTGGACGAACTCCATATTAATTACCATGATTTTGGAATGAGATGTTCGACGAGCAGGAGTCCACATATTGTCCACATATTGTCCTTAGCTTTTTTGTTGTTGTTGAAATTATTGTTAGATTATCTTTTAAGCCTGGAATTGTTGTCCATCCTCCCCCGATTCAGAATATATCTATTTTCATAGTCATGGCATGCTTGGTTCAGTAGCTATTGAGGAGACAATACAGAATATCCAGTATAAAACACATTTTACCTAGGTTCCCAAACCTGTTGCAATCCTATTACCCGCTACAGCTCTCACTCTGATGATACTAAAATTGACAGTATTAATCATTACACAGTCTATTAACCCTACATGGGACGGCAGGTAGCCTAGTGGTTAGAGCATTGGAATGGTAACCGAAAGGTTGAATCCCCGAGCTGACAAAGTGAAAATCTGTCGTTCTTCCTCTGAACCAGGCAGTTAATCCACTGTTTCCTTGGCCGTCAATGAAAATAAGAATTTGTTCTTAACTGATTTGCCTAGTTAAATAAAGATACAAAGAAACTACATCATAGGCTACAATCACAAACATGCCCTGAGCCTAATATTAGAAGAATGTGGGTTGGCAGGTAGCCTAGCGGTTAATAACATTGGACCAGTAACCAAAAGGGGGGGCACACCCCCATCCACATCAACGGGGCTGTAGTGGAGCGGATCGAGAGCTTCAAGTTCCTCGGTGTCCAAATCACTAAGGACTTAACATGGTCCACTCACACTCGTACAGTCGCAAAGAAGGCGCGACATCACCTCTTCCCCCTCAGGAGGTTGAAAAGATTTGGCATGGGCCCTCAAATCCTCAAATGACTAAATACTCAGAAGTAACTGAAATACATATTTCAAATACATGTAACAGAAATACTCTCCTTTTACAAAAAAAAAACGACATATAAATACTTTAGTAACCTTAACCCAACACATAGCAACCTCGTTAAGAGGTGTGGAACTCTTGGCATAACAGGTGATGGGTTGACAGTCGCTGGAGCTGGTTTTGAGTTCTGACCTCCCAATTCGCTACATTGGTGTCAGAAGTGGTAATGATGCCTGTGAGGCCATCGGAGAGGCGTGATATGCGTGAGGGACTTGGTATAGAGAAGCATGGGGGCACGCTCTCCCAAAGGAAGTTGGTAGTGTAGCGACCTTAAACCAACACTATAGCGACCTTATCAAGAGGTTAAGATATCTCGGCGTAATGGTTTGACAGCGACTGGACCTGGGTTTGATTCCAGTCGGAACTGCCCCTGGAATTCGCTACAATACTACCCCAAGGAATAGTCCGTGTGGACAGTTTTACCGTTGGGTTGATGTTTCAAAGATGATTCATTGCCATAAATATAAACAACAATTGTACACCCAGAACATTCCCTTGCTGACATGATGTATTGCTGGTGGTATTATGGTATCCAAAGGTCAGCTGGCTGCCCAACCCAGAAGGTGAAAGAGCGATATGCTATCTCAAAGGTGCACAAACAAATTTTCTCAAGCAGTCTTCAAGAACAGACCATGAAGATATTTCAGGGATTTGATGTCCTGATGTTCGAGTTGTGATTCTAGCCATAACAAGGTAAGGAACCAAATGTATTACATGAAAGCATATGGATTGTATTGTGGAATCCTTTTCAATTTAGGAAATCTGTTACCAAGTATTCCCAAGCATAAATAGAGAGACTATGTAGTCATATCCCAAAGTAATCAAGGTTTGAAATTATTATGTTTTTGCTAAATACTGTATCTGTTTGGGCTTCTTGCAGTCAATTTGCAGTGTACAAATTATTTGTAAATTGCGAGTTCAAATCTCATCACTGACAACTTTAGCATTTAAGCTAAATATCAACTTTTTAGCTACATYGCAACTGCTTGGCATGTTAGCTAACCTTTCCCATAACCTTAACCCTTTTAGATAACCCTTCCTTCCCCCAACCCTAACCTAACTCCTAACCTTAACTCTTTAACCTAACTCCTAAACTTAACCTTAACCCTAACCCCTAGCGTAGCTATAGTTAGCGAGCTAGCTAACATTAGCCTCCTAGCTGAATTCATAACATATACTTTTAGCAAATTCGTAACATATTGTAAGTTTAGGGAATTCGAAACGTATTGTACGTGTGCAAATTCGGAACATATTGTAAGTTTAGCAAATTCGTGACATATAATACAAATTGTAATTCGTAGCATATCATACGAAATTGGTGATGGAAATCCACAAAATGATTACATACCATATGAAACGTAACATATTGTAAAAACTATTGGTCGCTAAATCCGGAGAACTTGCAGACCATGTAAAAAAACAGTTGGTCACTAAATCCGTCGAGAAGGACCACGTAAAAACGGTTGGCTGGTATGCCCTACCCGTACTGAAGCGGATCGGCTGCGAATTGTTTTCTCACCCGTCTAGAAGCGGTCGGCTGGGAATGCCCTCACCCGTCTGAGCGGTCGGCCGTGATGCCCTCATCCGCCTGAGCGGTCGGCCGTGAATGCCCTCATCCGCCTGAGCGTCGCCGGGAATGCCTCACCCGTCTGAGCGGTCGGCCGTGAATGCCCTCACCGTCTGAGCGGTCGGCCGTGAATGTTCTCACCCGTCTGAGAGGTCGGCCGTGAATGCCCTCACCCGTCTGAGCGGTCGGGTGTGAATGCCCTCACCCGTCTGAGCGGTCGGCTGTGAATGCCTCATCCCGCTGAGCGGTCGGCTGTGAATGCCATCCGCCTGAGCGGTCGGCGGAATGCCTCACCCGTCTGAGCGGTCGGCCGTGAATTCCTCACCCGTCTGAGCGTCGTCGGCGTGATGCCCTCATCCGCCTGAGCGGTCGGCGCGTGAATGCCTCACCCGTCTGAGGTCGGCCGTGAATGTCCTCACCCGTCTGAGCGGTCGGCCGTGAATGCCTCACCGCCTGAGCGTCGGGGAATGCCTCACCCGTCTGAGCGGTCGGCCGTGAATGCCCTCACCGCCTGAGCGGTCGGTGTGAATGCCTCATCCGCCTGAGCGGTCGGCGGAATCCTCACCGTCTGAGCGGTCGGCCGTGAATGCCCTCACCCGTCTGAGCGGTCGGCGTGAATGTTCTCACCGTCTGAGAGGTCGCCGTGAATGCCCTCACCCGTCTGAGCGGTCGGCTGCTGATGCCCTCATCCGCCCTGAGCGGTCGGCCGGTGAATGCCCTCACCCGTTCTGAGCGGTCGGCCGTGAATGTCCCTCACCGTCTGAGCGGTCGGCCGTGAATGCCTCATCCGCCTGAGCGGTCGGCGTGGAATGTCCTCACCCGTCTGAGCGGTGCTGTCCCTCACCCGTCTGAGCGGTCGGCCGTGAATGCCCTCATTCTGAGCGGGTGAATCCCCACGCGTGCGTCGGGGTCCCCGTCTGAGCGGTCGGCGATGTTCTCACCCGCTGACGCGGTCGGGTGAATGCCTTCACCCGATCGGCCGTGAATGCCCTCACCGCTGAGCGGTCGGCCTGTGGATGCCCTCATCCGCCTGAGCGGTCGGCCGGGATGCCTCTGAGTGTCGCTGTCCTCACCCGTCTGAGCGGTCGGCCGTGAATGTTCTACCCGTCTGAGGCGCTCTGGCGTCGGGAATGCCCTCACCCGTCTGAGCGGTCGGCGTGAATGCCTCACCCGCCTGAGCGGTCGGCTGTGAATGCCCTCATCCGCCTGCCTGGCGGTCGGCCGGGAATGCCCTCACCCGTTCTGAGCGGTCGGCCGTGAATGTCCTCACCCTCTGAGCGGTCGGCCGTTCCGGTCGGCCGTGAATGCCCTTCATCCGCCTGAGCGGTCGGGTGTGAATGCCCTCACCCGTCTGAGCGGGTCGGCTGGAATGCCCTCACCCGTCTGAGGCGGTCGGCGCCGTGAATGCCCTCACCCGTCTGAGCGTTCGGCCGGGAATGTCCTCACCGTCTGAGCGGTCGGCTACCTCCGTCCGTGAAGTCTGAGGTCGGCCGTGAATTCCTCACCCGTCTGACGGTCGGCGTGAATGCCTCGTGCTGCGCGGTCGCCTGGAATGCCCTACCCGTCTGAGAGGTCGGCCGTGAATGCCTCACCCGTCTGCCGCGGTCGGCCGTGATGCCCTCATCCGTCTCCGTGAATGTCCTCACCCGTCTGATCGGCCGGAATGCCCTCACCGTTGAGCGTTTCGGTGTCACTCGGTCCTGAATGCCCTCACCCGTCTGAGCGGTCGGCCGTGAATGCCCTCACCCGTCTGCGCGGTCGGCCGTGAATGCCCTCACCCGTCTGAGAGGTCGGCCGTGAATGCCCTCACCCGTCTGAGTGGTCGGCTGTGAATGCCCTCACTCACTCGCTTCTAACTGATTGGTCTGGTTCTGTCCTCTATAGTGCTGTCCTGTTAGAACATRATGTTGAGGCCCATCACTGTACTCTTGATAGTCACCATCACACACAGACAGCTGTTTCCATTTGAAGATGTTTATATGATTTTGGAAATCTGAATGACTTGGAATCTTATTTTTGTGGTTCTATAAAACAAAGATATGAACACATGTAAACAGTATTAGTTAAGGGTTGTAACTATGCAATGTACATATGTACATGAGTAAATGGCATTACACTTATAACATGTCTATAAAGGTCTATAAACACGGCATCAATATAAAAAATAAACTTCAACATTCACCTCTTGGAGAGAGAGAGAGAGAGAGAGAGAGAGAGAGAGAGAGAGAGAGAGAAAAACAAATTACTTGGATTGACAAAGGGTCAAGATTTATCATGTCTGCCCTGGAACCAAAGGGTCATATATTACTCTGCACATGAGCTCCAGGAACTGTTTTGAGATGACTCTAGAAGCTCGCAGATGGCAGCGCAATAAAACCCCTTAATAAAGGCCACTATGGAAAATGCTGTGGTAGTGTGTTCATGCAAAATACTATATTTACCAATACAACAATTAATCCCACTTCTGCAAAAGTACTTGTGCAACCAATGCAATAATAACACTTATGGCAGTACAGAATAATACTACATATGACACAATTAAATCAAATGTTATTGGACATATCCATATATCCACAGCAGATGCTATTAAGGGTGTATCAGCATGCTGGTGTTCCTAGCTCCAACAGTGTCAGTAGTATCTAACAATTCACAACAATACACACACATCTAAAAGTAAAAGAATGGAATTAGGTTGAGCAATGTCGGAGTGACATTGACTAAAATACAGTAGAATAGAATACTGTATATACATATATGTTCCATTATTAAAGTGGCCAGTGATTCCATGTCTATGCACAGTGCCTTTGGAAAGTATTCAGACCTCTTGACTTTTTCCACATTYTGTTATGTAACAGCCTTATTATAAAATTGATTAAAACCATTTTTTTTACTCAGCAATCAACACACAATACCCCATAATGACAAAGTGAAAACAGGTTTTTAGAATTTTTTGCTGATTTATTAAAAATAATAAACAGAAATACCTTATTAACATAGGTTTTCAGACCCTTTGCTATGAGACTCGAAATTGAGCTCAGGTGCATCCTGTTCCCGTTGATCATCCTTGAGATGTTTCTACAACTTGATTGGAGTCCACCTGTGGTAAATTCAATTGATTGGACATGATTTGGAAAGGCACACACCTGTCTATACAAGGTCCCACAGTTGACAGTGCAAGTCAGAGAAAAAAACAAGCCGTGAGGTCGAAGGAATTGTCCGTAGAGCTCCGAGACAGGATTGTGTCGAGGCACAGATCTGGGGAAGGGTACCTAAAAATGTATGCCGCATTGAAGGTCCCCCAGAACACAGTGACCTTCATCATTCTTAAATAGAAGAATTTTGGAAATACCAAAACTCTTCCTAGAGCTGGCCGCCCGGCCAAACGTAGAAATTGGGCTCCCGAGTGGCGCAGCAGTCTAAGGTTCTGCATCTCAGTGCTAGAGGTGTCACTACAGACCCTGGTTTAAATCCAGGTTGTATCACAACTGGCTGTGATTGGGAGTCCCATAGGGTGGTGCACAATTGGCCCAGCGTTGCCCGGGTTTGGCCGGTGTAGGCCGTCATTGTAAATAAGAATTTCTTCTTAACTGACTTGCCTGGTTAAATGAAGGTTCAATTTTTAAAAAATTAAATGGGGGAGAAGGGCATTGGTCAGGGAGGTGACCAAGAACCCGATGGTCACTCTTTTTCTCCCCAATTTCATGGTATCCAATTGGTAGTTACAGTCTTGCCTCATCACTGCAACTCCCGTACGGACTCGGGAGAGGCGAAGGTCGAGAGCCGTGCGTCCTCCAAAACACAACCCAACCAAGCCTCACTGCTTCTAGACACAATGCACACATAACCCGGAAGCCAGCCGCACCAATTTGTCGGAGGAAACACCGTACACCTGGTGACTGTGTCAGCGTGCACTGCGCCTGGCCCGCCACACGAGTCGCTAGTGTGCGATGGGACAAGGACATCCCTGCCAGCCAAACCCTCCCCTAACCCGGACGATGCTGGGCCAATTTTGCGCCGCTCCAGTCGCGGCCGGCTGGGACTCTAACCCAGAATCTCTAGTGGCACAGCTAACACTGCGATGCAGTGCCTTAGACCACTGCACCACTCGGGAGGCCACTCTGACTGAGCTCTAGAGTTCCTCTGTGATGAGACAACCTTCCAGAAGGACAACCATCTCTGCAGCACTCCACCAATCAGGCCTTTATGGTAGAGTGGCAATACGGAAGCCACTCCTCAGTAAAAAGGCACATGACAGCCCACTTGGAGTTTGCCAAAAGGCACCTAAAGACTCTTAGACCATGAGAAACAAGATTCTCTGGTCTGATGAAACCAAGATTGAACTCTTTGGCCTGAATTCCAAGTTTCACATCTGGAGGAAACCTGGCACCATCCCTACGATGAAGCATGGTGGTGGCAGCATCATGCTGTGGGGATGTTTTTCAGCAGCAGGGACTGGGAGACTAGTCAGGATCAAGGGAAAGTATGACGGCAACAGTTTTTTTAACCAGGGGGAGGAGGGGGATCTTGATGAAAACTGCTCCAGAGCGTCAGGACCTCAGACTGGGGTGAGGTTCACCTTCACAGGACACAACCCTAAGCACACAGTCAAGACAACGCAGGAGTGGCTTCAGGCAAGTCTCTGAATGTCCTTGAGTGACCCAGCCAGGCCCAACTGAAACCGATCGAACATCATGGAGAGACCTGAAAACAGCTGTAATCGTCCCCATAAAACCTGACAGAGCTTGGAGGATCTGTAGAGAAGAATTGGAGAAATCCCATACAGGTGTGCCAAGCTTGTGCATCTAGCCAGAGAAGACTCATGCTGTAATCGCTGCAAAGGTGCTTCAGTAGAGTAAAGGGTCTGAATATTATGTAAAATGTAAATTTTGCATTTTTTATTTGTAATATATTTGCAAAATGTTCTACAAACCTGTTTTAGCTTTGTATTATGGGGTATTGTGATGTCATTATGGGGTATTGTGTGTAGATTGATGAGGGGGGAAAAAAACTGTAATCCATTTTAGAATAATTGTAAAAGTAACAAATATGTGGAAAAGCAAGGGGAAAAAGTCTTTAATATTTTCTGAAGACACAGCTTTCTAAGGTGCATGTTGAGTAGTGTGGTAGCTGGCTAAGTGATGGCTATTTACAGTCTGATGGCCTTGAGATTGAAGCTGTTTTTCAGTCTTTCGGTCAGAGTGGTTGAGACGATAGATCCCTTGAGTACGCAGGATGTCAGAGAGGTTAGAGGCAACATTATCACTAGGAAAAGTACCCAGGAGTAGAAGTATAGAGTATACTAGAGAAGAGATAGAGGTTAGAGGAAAACAGATCCCTGAGTACAGGATGTCAGAGAGAGATCTAGAGGATAAGAAATCCCTGAGTACAGAGATTAGAGAGGATAAGAGGGACATACAGATGCCCTGAGTACAGGATGTCAGAGAGGTTAGAGGGACAATAGATCCACTGAGTACCAGGATGTCAAGAGAGGTTAGAGGGACAATAGATCCTGAGTACGGATGTCAGAGAGGTTAGAGGACAAGATCCTGGTACCAGGATGTCAGAGAGGTTAGAGGACGAAATCCCTGAGTACCAGGATGTCAGAGAGTAGAGGGACAATACTCACTGAACATCCAGGTGTCAGAGAGGTTAGAGGGACAATAGATCCCTGCTACAGCCATTAGCAACCTGATGATCATGCGAGTTGGGTAACTAATACAATGTCCAGAGTGAATAAAAGGAGATTACCGTGGAATTTGCCACTGTCATGACTATCACTACGGGTAGGGCGGTAAAAAGGTCACCTTGTTGTTGGGCCCTGGTGGAAGATAACAGAGGAAGAATGCAGCTTCTTACCTTGTCAGCTCGTGGATTCAATCCAGCAACCTTTGTGTTACTGCCCAACGCTCTACCACATAGGCTACCATTGACCTTGATCAGAGGAGCTTTGTATGGCTAATGTTATTGTGCCTCATTGTGCTTCAACTGTTTAATGACCGTCTGTATTTTTGCCTAACGTTACTGTAACGTTTTGCTCCATGTCTTTGGTTAGGTTCAATGAGTCTCTCTGAGGAGGGCGAGCGTGGGCACTGCCTCTAGTGAGTCTCTCTGAGGAGAGAGAGCAGTGGCCACTGCTCTAAGATGAGTCTCTCTGAGGAGAGAGAGCAGTGGGCCTGCTCTAAGATGGTTCTTTGAGAGGAGAGCAGTGGGCACTGCCTCTAAGATGAGTCTCTCTGAGGAGAGAGAGCAGTGGCCACTGCTCAAGATGAGTCTCTCTGAGGAGGGAGAGCAGTGGGCCACTGCCTCTAAGATGAGTCTCTCTGAGAGAGAGAGAGCAGTGGGCACTGCTCTAGATGAGTCTCTCTGGAGAACATGACACCAACTCAAAAGCTGAAAGGTGGGGAGGAAAGGATAGATAGAGAGAGAGAGTGTCTGTATGTGTGTGTGTTTGTCTGTGTTTGTGTCTGTCTGTCTGTCTGTTGTCTGTCTGTCTGTCTGTCTGTCTGTCTGTTGTCTGTGTCTGTCTGTGTCTGTTGTCGTGTTGTCTGTGTCTGTCTGTTGTCTGTTCTGTCTGTCTGTCTGTCTGTCTGTCTGTCTGTCTGTCTGTCTGTCTGTCTGTCTGTGTGTGTGTGTGTGTGTGTGTGGTGTTGTGTGTGTGTGTGTGTGTGTCCATGTGTGTGTGCGTGTGTCTTGTGTGTCCATGTGTGTGTTTGTGTCTGTCTGTCCGTCCGTCTGTCTGTGTCTCTGTGTGTGTGTGTGTGTCTACAATGCATACATGTACAGTGGGGCAAAAAAGTATTTAGTCAGCCACCAATTGTGCAAGTTCTTCCTCTTAAAAAAATGAGAGAGGCTTTA
>NW_019942722.1:236290-301290 GCF_002910315.2 Salvelinus sp. IW2-2015 | reverse complement strand
GTTCCTCTCAGTCATCAACAACAACGTGAATCTAATGGCCAAACCGCAATCAACCTCTGCCAAGCTGCGGACACTGTCTATTGACAACCGTCTAATCGACCTGGCAAGGAGTGCAGTGGATAAGGCTTTAGAGAGTGAGAGTGGACACCTGGACCTGTTCCTCCGCTTCCTTCTGGGCCTCTCACTGAAGTCCAATCAGACTCTCCTACGAGGCCTACTGACACAGACAAGTAGCAACTCACAGACCAATGAAATGATTGTCAAGTACATCAAGGCAAAGATCAGGGACAAGCCCACCTCAGAGAGATGCATCAATCTGTTCCACTGTCTGAATGAGTTGAATGACCATTCTTTAGTGGAGGAGATCCAAAGCTACCTGAGATCAGGAAGTCTCTCAGAAGCCAGCCTCTCATCTGCTCATTGGTCAGCTCTGGTCTTTGTGTTGCTGACTTCAGAAGAGAAGCTGGATGTGTTTGACCTGAAGAAATACTCCAGATCAGAGGAAGGTCTTGTTAGGCTGCTGCCAGTGGTCAAAGCCTCCAGAACAGTTCTGTAAGTACATGGATATTAAAAAACATAAACATCTGAAATAATATTTGTATTTACACCACAATAAAACATAATTACTGTTTTTATTCAAATAACATGGCACACATACAATTGTGAACATTTCCTATTTTCCATTTAGGCTGAATGGATGTAACCTCACAGAGAGCTGCTGTGCTTCTCTGGCCTCGGCTCTCAGCTCAAACTCCTCCCAACTGAGAGAGCTGGACCTGAGTAACAATGACTTGCAGGATTCAGGAGTGAAGCTGCTGTCTGCTGGACTGGAGAGTCCACACTGTCAACTGGAGACACTGAGGTCAACATGTACTTATTATAGTTTAACGTGTTTATATACTGTATGCTGATACACACTAAACACAAACGCTTCTGTGCCAAAAAAAAAGGTTCTTTGGCTTGTTGCCATAGTGATGCCTTTTTGGTTCTTTATAGAACGTTTTATGAATGTTCTATAAAGAACCATGCTAATAAGGTTCTAATTGGAACCTATATGGTGCTATAAGGAACCCTTTCCTAATCACCCAAAAAAGGGTTCCCCTTTCTATGGTTCTTTATCAAACCTTTATGGAGAATGGTTCTATAGAGATAGATCCTATTGAAGAACCATACATATTTTTTTTATTCTGGCTATCCATATTATATACATTTAAAAAAAAAAARAAAAGTTGAATCAGGTTTGTTAGTTCTGTAACAGCAGGGAGTCCCTGAGGAGATCATTATGAACCACTGAGTTACTCAACCGTTCTCAATTGACAGAAGGACATACAGTGTATGACGCTATCCCAAGACACGGTCACAGGCCATAGTCATGTGATGGCCTAACACAACATATTAGATATACTGGGAAACACTCGAACTCACAGCTGCACAAAAAGAGCTGTGTTTGCAAACCACGCCCCAAAATATTAGAATGCGCCACCACCCCTACATTTTAATTATCACTCAAAGAGGAAAGGACCCTTTTGTGAACCGCAAAGAACGATTAAAAGGTCTCACATGGAACCATCACATTTCCCAAAGAACCATTAGAGGTCTCAAAGAGTTCTGTGAGTCATTATGGTTCCACATAGAACCATCACACTTCCCAAAGAACCCTTTGGAACCCCCTTTTCTTAGTGTGTACCAGCCTAATATATTTGGCCATGAGAACTGAGTATTCACTGCACTGTATATTGGTAAAAAAAAATAATAATAAAAAAGACTGCTTCCTTGTCATGTTCGTTATAGGAAGAGATATATTAACTCAAATCAATGTACAATAAACCACTCATTCTCTTTTGTAAAAAAAAAAATGAATTGCAGTTGTTTATCTGGCAAAAAGAATGAAAAGAGAGCTGCCCACTTTAGATTTTAGCATTCCGTGTATAAAATAATTTTGGTGTGTAATGTGGAAATTCTACGTGTAGAAATGATGATCAACTCTCTGCAGGCTGTCAGGCTGCCTGGTCACAAAGGAAGGCTGTGCTTCTCTGGCCTCAGCTCTGAAGTCAAACCCCTCCCATCTAAGAGAGCTGGACCTAAGCTACAATCACCCAGAAGACTCAGCTCTGAAGCTGTTCTCTGCAGGACTGGAGAAACTAAAGTATTTTGAGTGTTTGTATCTATCAGTATTGTCTGCATGCATGTGAGCGTGTTCCTGCGTGTCTGTATGCAAATGAGTGTGTTCCTGCATGTCTGCATGCATGTGAGTGCATTCTTGCACGTCTGTGTGCATATGAGTGAGTTCCTGCGTGTCTGTATGGATATTAGTGTGTTTCTGCCTGTCTGTATGCATATGAGTGAGTTCCTGCGTGTCTGTATGGATNTAGTGTGTTTCTGCCTGTCTGTATGCATATGAGTGAGTTCCTGCGTGTCTGTATGGATATTAGTGTGTTTCTGCCTGTCTGTATGCATATGAGTGTATTCCTGTGTGTCTGCATGTATTTATATGAGTGTGTTCCTGCGTGTCTGTATGCATATCAAATCAAATCAAATTTTATTGGTCACATACACATGGTTAGCAGATGTTAATGCGAGTGTAGCGAAATGCTTGTGCTTCTAGTTCCGACAATGCAGTAATATCTAACATGTAATCTAACAATTCCACAACAACTACCTAATACACACAAATCTAAAGGGGTGAATGAGAATATGTACATATAAGTATATGGATGAGCAACGGCCGAGCAGCATAGGCAACATGCAGTAGATGGTATAAAATACAGTATATACATATGATATGAGTAATGTAAGATATGTAAACATGATTAAAGTGGCATTATTTAAAGTGGCATTGTTTAAAGTGGCTAGAGATCCATTTGTTAAAGTGGCCAGTGATTGGGTCTCAATGTAGGCAGCAGCCTCTCTGAGTTAGTGATTGCTGTTTAGCAGTCTGATGGCCTTGAGATAGAAGCTGTTTTTCATTCTTTCGGTCCCAGCTTTGATGCACCTGTATTGACCTCGCCTTCTGGATGATAGCGGTGTGAACAGGCAGTGGCTCGGGTGGTTGTTGTCCTGTTACTGTCTGTGTTGATGGACCATTTCAGTTTGTCTGTGATGTGTGCCTGCGTGTCTGCATGCATGTGAGTGCGTGCCTGGCGGCTTGAGAGAAAGATTTTGAATGAAAAGATAGGACATCTGTACATCTGTTTGTCTTATAGTATATATGGCTAATTAAGCAGCCCATATGTAGCGCATCACTTGCAGACCAGCACAGGAAAGCAGCGCCACAGATCAAAGGAAGAACTAGTGCTCCAACCTGAGTAGTAAGTAGCCTATCAGATGAAAGGAGGAACTAGTGATCAGACCTGAGTTAGTAGGTAGCCTATCAGATGGAAGGAGACACTAGTGATCAAACCTGAGTTAGTAAGCAGCCTATCAGATGGAAGGAGACACTAGTGATCAAACCTGAGTTAGTAGGTAGCCTATCAGATGGAAGGAGACACTAGTGATCAAACCTGAGTTAGTAGGTAGCCTATCAGATGGAAGGAGACACTAGTGATCAAACCTAAGTTAGTAGCCAGCCTATCAGATGGAAGGAGACACTAGTGATCAAACCTGAGTTAGTAGCCAGCCTATGAGATGTAGAGTGGGCGCGGCTCGCCTTGTTCCTTCCGACAGTTAAACAAACAGTGAGATTTTTAGATTTTTTTTTAACTTTCAAGTAATATTGTCTGTAATATTGTTAGATGTAACGAGTAACTAATCCCAACACTTCATGTGTGTAAGTCTGATATATATTAATCATTATTAATCCTTATTTTTTTTTACAGTTTGGACAATGGTGAAGCGCGCCGGTTACAACCAGGGCTTAAAAAATGTAAGTGATGAATGCTTAAGTTAAAAATGTATTGAGCTGAAACAGGGCTGTGGAGGCTCTGATGCAAAGTCTTCCTAGACTCTAGGGCAGGGCTAGGCAACCCTGTTCCTAGGCTGCGTTTCTTCCTAGACTCTAGGGCAGGGCTAGGCAACCCTGTTCCTAGGCTGCGTTTCTTCCTAGACACTAGGGCAGGGCTAGACAACCCTGTTCCTAGGCTGCGTTTCTTCCTAGACTCTAGGGCAGGGCTAGGCAACCCTGTTCCTAGGCCTGCGTTTCAAACTCATTAAAGACACACCCTCGTCCACTTACCCTCGCCTTAAACCCTTGGGGGAATCCCCGCGGCCATATTTGTCATCGTTCCAAATGATTAGCCAAGCAAGAGAAGTTTGCAACGTAAGTCCCTCTGCCTTCCTTTTTAATGGAGTTTGCGAGTGCACAATTCTGTTCACTTCAGGGCCTGAAACACACCATAATTCAATTTGCGGTGATTGTACATCCGCTAAGAAAAGTTCACCAAAACTTAAAACCTCAACGTCAATATGGAGTCAACATACAAGTGTAAGTAAAAACAAATTTAAATAAGTTAGAAATTGTGCTACTAATGCACAAGCACGTTTCGTAAAAGTAATCATGTTTTTTTTGGGGGTTAGCATTTGGAAATTCTTCAGAAGTTCCAGCTAGGCAGGCAAACGTTAGTTAGCTAATTAATTTGCAAGCTATCATACAGTAGGCGTATATTAATAATTATACAGTTAATATAAGTAGACATGCAATTATAATTGACTGTAGGGTATATAAAGCACCAACAAGCTACCGGTGGCAGAAAAAACAATAATCGCTGGATGAACAAGTGATGAATTTCCGGGCAAGAGCGGTTCCATTTAAAATTAATTCCTTCCTTCCTCGCCCCTTGCCCTGCAAGTGTACACTCGTCAGACGTCATGATGCGTCATCAAAAGTGTCCACTTCATTTGAGGGCTGAGGGGAGAGGGTGTGTCTGTTAAGTGTTTGGAATTCAGCCCTGGAGTGACGCAAGTTTGCAGGATTTTGTTCCAACTAGGCACCACACCGGTACCAGTACAGAGTCAATGTGGAGGCTATATACAGATGGTACCAGTACAGAGTCAATGTGGAGGCTATATACAGATGGTACCGGTACAGAGTCAATGTGGAGACTATATACAGATGGTACCGGTACAGAGTCAATGTGGAGCTATAATAACAGATGGTACCCGGCACAGAGGTTCCAATTGAACATATAATATTACCGTTACAAGTCAATGTAAGGAAGGCAAAACAGGTAGACCGTTAACAGATCAATTGGACTATAACTACAGTAAAAGGTTACCTACAGATCAATTGACTATATACAGGGGTACCTGGTACAGATCAATGTGGAGGCTATATACAGGTGTACCGGTAACAGAGTCAATGTGGAGGCTATATACAGGTGTACCTACAGAGTCAATGTGAGGCTATATACAGTGTACCGTACAGAGTCAATGGGATAACAGTACCGGTACCGAGTCAATGTGGAGGCTAATACAGTAAGTGACCGGTTACAGAGTCAATGTGGAGGCTATATACAGGTGGTACCGGTACACGAGTCAATGGAGAGCTATAACAAGGTGGTACCGGTACAGAGTCAATTGGAGGCTATATACAGGTGGTTACGGTACCGAGTCAATGTGGAGGCTATATACAGGTGGTACCGTACCAGAGTCAATGTAAAGGCTATATACAGTGGTATCCGGTACCAAGTCAATGTGGAGGCTATAACAGTGGTACGGTACCGAGTCAAGTGTGAGGCTATATAACAGGTGGTACCGTACAGAGTCAATGTGGAGGCTATATACAGGTGGTACCGTACCGAGTCAATGGAGGCTATATACAGTGGTTACCGTACAGAGGTCAATGTGAGGCTATATACAGATGGTACCGGTACCGAGTCAATGTGGAGGCTATATACAGATTACCGGTACCGAGTCAAGGTGGAGGCTATAACAGGTGGTACCGTACAGAGTCAATGTGGAGGCTATATACATGAGGTACCGGTCCAGTCAATTGGAGGCTATATACAGGTGGTACCGTACCAGTCAATGTGGAGGCTATATACAGGTTACCGGTACCGAGTCAATGTGGAGGCTATATACAGTGGTACCGTACCGAGTCAATGTGGAGGCTATAACAGTGTACCGGTTACAGAGTCAATGTGGAGGCTATATACAATGGTACCGGTACCGAGTCAATGTGGAGCTATATACAGATTACCGGTACCGAGTCAATGTGGAGGCTATAACAGGTGTACCGGTACAGAGTCAATGTGGAGGCTATATACAGGTGTACCGGTACCGAGTCAATGTGGAGGCTATATACAGGTGTACCGTACAGATCAATGTGGAGGCTATATACAGTGGTACCGGTACACGAGTCAATGTGGAGGCTTATAACAGGGGGTACCGGTACAGATCAATGTGGAGGCTATATACAGGTACCGGTACAGAGTCAATGTGGAGGCTATATACAGGGTACCGGTACAGAGTCAATGTGGAGGCTATATACAGGGGGTACCGGTACAGAGTCAATGTGGAGGCTATATACAGTGTACCGGTACGAGTCAATGTGAGGCTATATACAGGGGTACCGGTACCAGAGTCAATGTGGAGGCTATATACAGGTACCGTACCGAGTCAATGGAGGCTATATACAGGATGGTACCGTACCGATCAATGTGAGGCTATATACATGGTACCGTAACGATCAAGTGGAGGCTATATACAGGGACAGTACCGAGTAGTCAAGTTGGAGGCTATATACAGGGGTACGGTACCGAGTCAATGTGGAGGCTATATACAGGGTACCGGTACAGAGTCAATGTGGAGGCTATATACAGGGTACCGGTACAGAGTCAATGTGGAGGCTATATACAGGGGTACCGTACCGAGTCAAGGTTGAGGCTATATACAGGGGTACCGGTACCGAGTCAAGTGAGGCTATATACAAGTGTACGGTACCGAGTCAATGTGAGGGCTATATACAGAGGTTACTGTACCGAGTCAATGTGGAGGCTATATACAGGGGTACCGGTACCGAGTCATGTGGAGGCTATATACAGGTTACTGTACGAGTCAATGTGGAGGCTATATACAGGAGTTACTGGTACCGATCAATGTGGAGGCTATATACAGGGTACCGTACCAAGTCAATGTGGAGGCTATATACAGAGGTTTACTGTACCGAGTCAATGTGAGGGCTATATACAGGGAGGTACCGGTACCAGTCAATGTGGAGGCTATATACAGGGGTACTTACCGAGTATGTGGAGGCTTAATACAGGGGTACTGGTACCGAGTCAATGTGGAGGCTATATACAGGGGTACCGTACGAGTCAAAGTGGAGGCTATATACAGGGGTACGCTACCGAGTCAATGTGGAGGCTATATACAGGGTACGGTACCGAAGTTAATGTGGAGGCTATATACAGGGTACTACCGAGTCAATGTGGAGGCTATATACAGGGTACCGTACAGAGTCAATGTGGAGGCTATATACAGGGTTACGGTACAGAGTCAATTGAGGCTTATACAGGTACGTACAGAGCAATTGGACTATATACGGGACCGGTACAGTACAGAGTCAAGTGGGAGCTATATACAGGGGTACCTTTACAGAGCAATGTGGAGGCTATATACAGAGGTACTGGTACAGAGTCAATGTGGAGGCTATATACAGGGGGTACCGGTACCGATCAAGGTGGAGGCTATATACAGGGTATAGACGGAAGACGGAGCTGCTCTTCCTCCCGGGAAAGGACTGCCCGTTTCCATGATCTCGCCATCACGGTTGACAACTCCATTGTGTCCTCCTCCCAGAGCGCTAAGAACCTTGGCGTGATCCTGGACAACACCCTGTCGTTCTCAACCAACATCAAGGCGGTGGCCCGTTCCTGTAGGTTCATGCTCTACAAACATCCGCAGAGTGTACACCTGCCTCACACAGGAAGCGGCGCAGGTCCTAATCCAGGCACTTGTCATTCTCCCGTCTGGATTACTGCAACTCGCTGTTGGCTGGGCTCCCTGCCTGTTGCCATTTAAAAACCCCTACAACTCATCCAGAACGCCGCAGCCCGTCTGGTGTTCAACCTTCCCAAAGTTCTCTCACGTTCACCCCGGCTCCTCCGCTCTCTCCACTGGCTTCCAGTTGAAGCTCGCATCCGCTACAAAGGACCATGTGCTTGGCCTACGGAGCTGTGAGGGAACGGCACCTCAGTACCTCAGGCTCTGATCAGGGCCCTACACCCAAACAAGGGCACTGCGTTCATCCACCTCTGGCGCTGCTCCTCCCTACCACTGAGGAAAGTACATTCCCGCTCAAGCCCAGTCAAAACTGTTCGCTGCTCTGCCCCCAATGGTGGGAACAAACTCCCTCCACGACCCACAGGACAACGGAGTCCAATCTCCACCTCGGAACACCTGAAACCACCTATTAAGAGAATACCTAATAGAAAGTAATCCTCTCACCCACCCCCCTCCCCCCCCCCCCCCCCCCCCCCCCCCACCCCCCCCCCCCCCCCCCCCCCCCCCCCCCTTAAAAGATTTAAGATTGCAAACTAGTTGTAAAGTGGCGTTCAACTGGATGTCATAAAAACGTGAATGCACCAATTTGTAATCGCCTGGATAAGAGTCGTCGCGAAATGACTTAATGTAATGTAAATTGTACCGCTGAGCCGAGTTCAAGGTGAGGCTATACAGGGTACCGTACCGATCAAGGTGGAGGCTATAAACAGGTGGTAAACTGTACCGAGTAAATGTGAAGGCTATATACAAGAGTTACGGTTACCGAGTCAATTTGGAGCGCTATAATACAGGCGTTACCAGGTACCGAGTCACTGTGGAGGCTAGATATACAAGTGTACTGGTACGAGTCAATGTGGAGCTATACTAAGAGGTACTTACCTCGAGTCAATGAGAGCATATATACAGGGGTACGGTACAGATCAATGTGGAGGCTATATACCAAGGTTACGGTACGCAGTCAAATGGAGCTATATAAAGGGGGGTACCGGTACCGAATCAATTGTGGAGCTATATACAGGTGTAGTTACAGAGTCAATGTGGACAATACAGAGGTTTTACTAGTTAAACCGAGTCGTCAATGTGAGGCTAATACTAGGGGGTACGGTACTGAGTCAAGATGGAAGCTATATACAGGTACCGTACCGATCCAATTTAGGCGATATACAGGTGGTACTGGTACCGAGTCAATGTGGAGGCTATATACAGAGGTTACTGGTACCGAGTCAATGTGGAGGCTATATACAGGGGGTACCGGTACGAGTCAATGTGGAGGCTATATACAGGGAGTACCGGTACAAGTCAATGTGGAGGCTATATACAGGGCGTACCGGTACGAGTCAATGTGGAGGCTATATACAGGGTGTAACAGGGCTATATACAGGGGTAGAAGCTGTTATGGAGCCTCTTGGTGCTAGACTTGGCGCTCCGGTACCACTTACCTTGCAGTAGCAGAGAGAACAGTCTATGACTAGGGTGACTGGAGTCTTTGACAATTTTGGGGGGCCTTTCTCTGACACCACCTGGTCCAGGTTTGTTAAATCAAAAACATGAAGTGCCTATGGCACTCCAGGACCAGGGTTACCTATCCCTGCTCTAGTGACCCAGGGCCAGCGCCAGAACAAATCAGTTGGAYGGGCCTCTGATTTCCATTGGCCTGGCACGTTATTTTCACGGTACCTCCTATGTGTGCACRCACTTGAGCGTTCACAATTTTTTAAATAGTAAAAGACCATAGGCAACTGGTGAGTTTCAAGGTTGGGGATTCTAAGTGACCATTCTTTAATTCTCAATTTCAGCCAAAGAACAAAGAAGTGTTAAATACAGAGTTTGGTCTACAGTTAGATATCAACCAAATAAAAATAAATACATAAAGTAACACAATAACATAACAATAACAAGGCTATATACAGGAGTGTACCGGTACCGAGTCAGTGTGTGGGGGTACAGGTTAGTTGAGGTAATTTGTACATGTAGGTAGGGGTGAAGTGACTATGCATAGATAAATAACCAATATTGTTTATGGTGTGATATGAAGCTGGAGACCAGTGAATTATGTTAGTTGACTAGATTGGACAATTATAACTTATAATATGTTGTGTTGGTTTCACCATCAGATGCCTGTGAACTCACACTGGATCCAAACACAGCAAGCAGACAGCTCATTCTGTCTGAGGACAACAGAAAAGTGACATCGGTGGAGAGATTTAAGGACCGGCCACAGGTGCTGTGTAGAGAGGGTCTGACTGAGCGTTGTTACTGGGAGGTAGAGTGGAGTGGGGAAAAAACTCGTTTGGCAGTGACCTATAAAAGAAAAAGCTGTTTTGATTCCAATCTACTTGGAAGCAATGACATATCTTGGGGTCTGGGATGCTATAGTGATGGTTACACTGCCTGGCACAATGGTAATCACACTACCATACTGGCCCCTTACTCCAATAGAGTTGGAGTGTATCTGGACTATCAGGCTGGTTCTCTTACCTTCTATAGCATCTCCTCTGACACACTGACCCACCTGCACACATTCCACACTACATTCAAAGAGCCCCTCTATCCAGGGTTTTTGGTTGAGGAGACAGTGTCCCTGTGCCGAGTGATTTTTAGCTCGAGCTGCTAGACCTTATTGTTAGAAGCCTGGTCTCTAAAGTCGACTTTCTTAGCAACTGGACCTTCCAGTTAAATCTGGCTATTCAAATCCATCTTCCTTCTTCTTTGGTACAAAATATAGTTTCCCATCAATAGAAGAAAATGTTATGTAGCATATTATGTATTCAAGTAGGCCTACAGATATTATACAATTAAAAATAATTAAACATGAAGAAGGAAGTTAAGCGACGTTGCCATAGACCTAATGTATTGACCTTCAGGTTATTGGTTAGGTTAGATAATAGTAGCCTATAGACCTAATAGATAGGCCTACGAATATTGAAACAGCTCAGACAGAGTCTAATGGTTTAATACTAGGTAGGTCTATCGATTGAGCATACATGAAAGTGATGTCAATATATAGCCTAATAATCTAGCTATTATATAATTCAGTTATTTTGCTTCGCTTGTTTTTAACATTGCAAACTTTTTAAGCTATTTATATTCAACTATGAAGTTTTTGGTGGTCACAGATAAACATCTTCATTCTATGTTTAGCGTAGATTTTCTGTGTGTAAAGTGACGCGAGAGGACAAACGGTGATCTAACGACGGATTTAGCTGTTCTACGAGTTGTCTGAGGTAGGCGTTAGATTACGAGCAATTTCAAGTTCAATTTTAATAAAGACGGTTTTGGGAAACGCTCGGTAATGTAAATATGGTTTTACGAACGTTCTAACGATGAATTTAGCCTTAAGATGCTTTTGGGAAACCGGGCCCTAATTGAAAAAACATGTATGTTTCTACGGTATATTACTAAATACACTTATGTTCCTAGTCAGTTTGAATGCCTATCCCTAAACCCAATTTACGGGGGTAGGAGTATACCGCCACCCTCTGGTCACTCCAGGGAATTTCAGGGTATTGGTAAATTACCTGAGCCTCGTTTCCCACTTGCGATGTAGCCTAACTTAAAGCAATACGATGATCGTACGCTACCAGCTTTCACTAAGTGTATCGTTAGACAACCTGGTCTCAGTGTATTTCGTATTATTCTGTAGATCAATTCAATACACTCCATTTAGTATGATTTTTTTATTTAACCTTTATCTAACTAGGCAAGTCAGTTAAGAGCAAATGCTTACTTACAATGATAGCCTACCCCAGCCAAACCCTAACCTGGACGACGCTGGGCCCTATGGGACTCCCAATCACAGCCTGTTGTGATACTGCCTGGAATCAAACCAGGGTCTGTAGTGACACCTCTAGCACTGAGATGCAGTGCCTTAGACCTCTGCGCTACTCGGGAGCCCAAAATGATATGTTTTGTATGGTATGTATTAGTCCTAACTTGTGGATTTCCATCATCCATGTCGTATGATATGTTATGAATTTGTAAAATGTATGATATGTTGCAAATTTGTAAAACGTTTTTTTTTTTTTTTACATTTCCTGTGTTACGTCTAGTCTATGAGACCAGGCTGCGTTAGACTGTAGATATTGATAGGATCGAAAAGAAAAACTGCGCAGCTCAAGGATCAGCTTTCTCCATTAAAATCTTACCTTAACATTACAATTATACAACAATACTGACCACAGATAAGTTCCTAGTGAGATATTACCTATGGCTGCAAATATTGAAGGTGCTTATTATGCTTACCCAATAATAAAGCTAATACATCACAGATTGGGCACATGTTGTCACACATCATGAAACATATTGCGGCAAAAATGACAGACAGTMGCCTAGTGTTAAAAATATAACTCGATATGATTTCAAGGCTCAATTATCCTATTTACCTTTTAATGCAGTCATCTCGGTTTTAATTTGAAGCATTGTGTTATCTTTCACTTGTTTGCAGTGGCAACCCGTCATTCACCTGTTTAGCTTTAAAAAAAATAAAAACGTTTGTTGTTGTTGCCTGTTTTGCATGTTATTTTGGCATTAATGCGTGTCACATATCCGTTTGCAAACAATGTAAAAAATAAATAAATAATTGAGTTAATAAAGCCGCATACAAACATGGTCTCTTTTTTGCTTTCTTGAGTAAGGCAGCTCTAAAATAGCTCAGTGCTTTCTGTGGTGGTGGGGCAGTTAGTGGAAAATACGGAGCGTAAGGGTTGGTAATGTTCTCTAGTTGAGCCGTGATTGGCTCAGTGTTCTGTCACTCATGGGGACACTACGTCACCGCAAAATCTACGGGTAGGGCTCGAAAATTCAAGCCCCTTGGGTGCTGCCATAGAGTTACATTAGAAGTGCCCATCCAAGAAGGCTCAAGGTCATTGGACACAGATCGTCGTCAAATCACGTTATATCTACAGTAGCTTTGATTGGACTGATGTCAACATCATACTTTCAAAATCTTAGCTAGCAGTCATCATGAATCAAGTCGACAATCTACTGGCAAATACTTTTCAAGCCTTGTCATATGAAGAGAAATTATGAAGAGAATTTATAGATAAAACTTATCGGTGATCATCGGCCATTGGACATAAACATTACACAACAAGTTAGAAATCGACTATGAGTGGTTAGGAAGGAATCAGTGGCTAAATGCAAGCCTTGCAAAGCCATCAGTAGCCTGCTATTCAGTGGAGTGGGTTCGTGGTCCAAGTCTGGGTTTAACGGTCTCTTTTCCTGTAACGCTTGTCGTGGTTGGAAGAAGAGGAGGACCAAAGCGCAGCGTGGTAAGTGTCCATATTCAATTTAATAACTGATCACTAAGAATACAAAAATAACAACGTGAATGATACAAAAAGAAACCGAAACAGTCCCGTATGGTGAAAACACAGACACAGGAAAACAACCACCCACAAAACACAAAGGAAAACAGGCTACCTAAATATGGCTCCCAATCAGAGACAACGACTGACACCTGCCTCTGATTGGGAACCATACTAGGCCAAACACATAGAAATATAACCATAGAACAAAACATAGACAAACAWYATAGAATGCCCACCCCAACTCACGCCCTGACCAAACTAAAATAAAGACATAACAAAGGAACTAAGGTCAGAACGTGACATTTCCAAGTTTAAAAGGATAAACATTCAACATTTCCCATGCTGTCAATCCAGCATGACTTCTGGAACGTCTGGAAACTCGGAACTGGGAAATCTCTGACTTCAGTGAGTTCAAGACAACAGGGAACTCTAGGAAAAAAACGGTCTGCCAACTCGGAATTCCAAGTCAGGAACTCTGGCCTCCTTCTAGAGCTCCAACCTGAAGATCACTGACATCATGATTCAACCTTGTTTTTTTCCAACTTCCCAGTTGTCTTGAAAGCAACATCAATCCAGAGAATGCCTGATTTTGATGAAAAAAATGTATGACAAAATTTGCCCACGAAGGACTGCCGTACAACCTGTTGAAGTGAGGACAGCACAACAAGGTGCGTCCAAAAATGTCTTGTATCCTGCTGGATAAATGATGTAATATGGCAGGGAGATATATATACTGTTGCTAAGAAAGTAATACTAAGTGTATGTTGTGTAGTAAGCTGTTAGTAGCCCATGTGCTTCACCCTAATAATTTGGTCCATTTCCCCCTCATAATTTAGCCCACTGTTCTGACTTGGTGGTGCACATGTAGCCTATAGTCTGTTTTAGAGAAATATAATCATCTGATATTGTAAGAGCTTTCATTGTCAACTTATTTACCCCCTTTTTCTATCCTACAGTTCTGACTTAGTGTACTGGAAGAATACTGTAAGAACGGCCCATGTTTTGAATTCTGTCGCTGTACATTTCAAAAGTCCTGAACAAATAGTTATTGACTACGTCCGTCCTAGCTCGCTCATTAATGTCTTGAACCGAAATTACGGTTTGCCTCTTATCCTCTCGYMGTTCCCTTATGCCATAGTWTGTACATCTCAATTGTCAGTAGAAACCACATTTGTTTAAGCAAGTCAGCCATATCAGCTATGTTTTTTTWATCAGCTGAGGCATTAGGCTGCCAGACAAGRCTCCGCTGATAGCCAGGTGTAGCAGTGGTAAGGTGTTGGGACTGCTGTTGTAGGCCCTAACAGTTTGTGTGCACCGTTTGTCACTGTTATAGTATAATTCATGTATTGTTTAGTGTTGTGTTGTGTAATGGCTTTGCTGGCATGCATCTAAAAAAAAATAGCTTGCCCCACCAAGATTTACTCAGTGGTGTAAAGTCCTTAAGCAAAAATACTTCAAAGTACTACTTAAGTCGTTTTTKGGGAGTATCTGTACTTTGCTTTACYATTTATATTTTTGCTAACTTTTGCTTTTACTTCACTACATTCCTAAAGAAAATGTACTTTTTACTCCATACATTTTCCCTGACACCCAAATGAACTCGTTACATTTTGACAGGAAAATTGTCAAATTTACACACTTATCAAGAGAACATCCCTGGTCATCCCTACTGCCTCTGATCTGGCGGACTCACTAAACACAAATGCTTCATTTGTAAATTATGTCGGAGTGTTGGAGTGTGCCCTTGGCTATCCGTCAATAATTTAAAAAAAACAAGAGAATTATGCCGTCTGGTTTGCTTAATGTAAGGAATTTGAAATGGTTTATTACTTTTTACTTTTACTTTTGATACTTAAGTACATTTGAGGAATTCCATTGACTTTTGATACTTAAGTATATTTAAAACCAAATACTTTTTTACYTTTACTCAAGTATTATTTTACTGGTTGACTTTCACTTTTACTTGAATCATTTTCTCTTAAGGTTTCTTTACTTTTACTCAAGTATGACAATTGAGTACTTTTTCCACCACTGGATTTCCATGCTAAAATCGCCACTACTTGTTTAACATTTGCAAATGTTTTATCAACTTTGTATGTGTAGTCAACATAAAATTCGGACGTTATCGGTGGTCACAGTCAGACAGAACAGGCCAGGCATAAACATCTTGATTCTATGTTTAGCGGAGCTCTTCTGTGGAAAAAGTGACGTGGAATGGCAAAAAAAGTATCCAAGATGCACTTCGGCTGCTCTGAGGTATGCAATGCATATTGCGATTACATGTATGTATGTAATCGCGATTTGATACTGAGATTTGATTGGGATTTGATGTTCCAAACATATTGCTCATGATATGTCTGCTGCAGAGAGACGAGAGAGAGCCATGAGAAAACGAGTTATGATCAGTCATGGCAATAGAAGCGCGGAAAAAATGTCCGCTAATTATTTAAAAATAATACCAGAGTTTTGGTGCATGTACAGCGCTAGCTAACATTACTAAGAATCGATGTAAGAATCAATACCTGGCATGAGAGAATTGATTCAAAATCGTGAACTGATTTTAATGAAAGATGTGTCAATTAATTCCTCTAGGCCTACGCTGTATAAGAATATGGCTTTTCAATAAATCCTACCGACCCATGTGCCCCATTGTTCAGCCTCTAGCCCTGTTTAGACTAACATGCAAGCTTTGTCCTGATCTTGTCCACACTCCGATTGTGCCCAGAAGTGTAGACGATTAAAATACGCATTGTAATCTGATYTTATAAATGTAAACAGACAAGATCAAGACAAAATCACATTACTATGTCAATGGAACTCAGATGTAATGGTTAAATGAAACATTATAAGATTAAAGTATTGTATATAAACAGTTGAAGTCGGAAGTTTACATACACTTAGGTTGGAGTCATTAARACTAGTTTTTCAACCACTCCACAAATTTGTTAACAAACTATAGTTTTGGCAAGTCGGTTAGGACATCTACTTTGTGCATGACACAAGTCATTTTCCAACAATTGTTTACAGACAGATTATTTCACTTATAATTCACTGTATCACAATTTCAGTGGGTCAGAAGTTTACATTCACTAAGTTGACTGTGCCTTTAAACAGCTTGGAAAAGTCCAGAAAATTATGGCAGGCTTTAGAAGCTTCTGATAGGCTAATTGACATCATTTGAGTCAATTGGAGGTGTACCTGTGGATGTATTTCAAGGCCTACCTTCGAACTCAGTGCCTCTTTGCTTGACAGCATGGGAAAATCAAAAGAAATCAGCCAAGACCTCAGAAAAAAAAATTGTAGACCTCCACTAGTCTGGTTCATGTTGGGAGCAATTTCCAAACGCCTGAAGGTACCATGATCATCTGTACAAACAATAGTACGCAAGTATAACACCATGGGACCACGCAGCCGTGATACCGCTCAGGAAGGAGACGCGTTCTGTCTCCTAGAGATGAAAGTACTTTGGTGCGAAAATGCAATCAATCCCAGAACAACAGCAAGGGACCTTGTGAAGATGCTGGAGGAAACAGGTACAAAAGTATCTATATCCACAGTAAACGAGTCCTATATCGAATTAACCTGAAAGGCCGCTCAGCAGGGAAGAGCGGCCTAACCGCCATAAAAAAGCCAGACTACGGTTTGCAACTGCACATGGGGACAAATATTGTTATTTTTGGAGAAATGTCCTCTGGTCTGATGAAACAATAGAACTGTTTGGCCATAATGACCACTGTTATTTTTGGAACAAAAGGGGGAGGCTTGCAAGCCAAAGAACACCATCCCAACCGTGAAGAGCGGGGTTGGCAGCATCATGTTGTGGGGGTGCTTTGCTGCAGGAGGGACTGGTGCACTTCACAAAATAGATTGCATCATGAGGCGGAAAAATGATGTGGATATATTGAAGCAACATCTCAAGACATCAGTCAGGAAGTTAAGCTTGGTCGCAAATGGGTCTTCCAAATGGACAATGACCCCAATCATACTTTCAAAGTTGTGGAAAATGGCTTGAGGACAACAAAGTCAAGGGTATTGGAGTGGCCATCGCAAAGCCCTGACTCTCAATCCTATAGAAAATTTGTGGGCAGAACTGAAAAAGCGTGTACGAGCAAGGAGGCCTACAAAACCTGACACCAGCTTTGTCAGGAGGAATGGGCCAAAATTCACCCAACTTATTGTGGGAAGCTTGTGGAAGGCTACCCGAAATGTTTGACCCAAGTTAAACAATTTAAAGGCAATAATACCAAATACTAATTGAGTGTATGTAAACGTCTGACCCACTGGGAATGTGATATTGACATTTCGACATTTCACATTCTTAAAATAAAATGGTGATCCTAACTGACCTAAGACAGGGAATTTTTACTAGGATTAAATGTCAGGAATTGTGAAAAACTGAGTTTAAATGTATTTGGCTAAGGTGTATGTAAACTTCCTACTTCAACTGTATATAATAAGCTTGCAGGATCAAGGGTTCAATTGCCACTGGAGCCACCCATATGAAAATGTAAGCATGCCGTAATGTGGCTTTCTATTAAAGCTGCAATATGTCATGTTTTTGGCGACCCCACCAAATTCACATAGAAATGTGAGTTATAGATCTTTTATTCTCATTGAAAGCTAGTCTAAGAAGCGATATATCTGTTCTATGTGTTCTATTTCTATGCTCCCAGTGTTTAAGTTTAGTTTTTGTTCTTTTACGTTCGGTTTTGTACACCAGCTTCAAACCGATGAAAATACAATATTTTTGGTTATGGAAAATATATTTCACAGTGGTTTAGATGGTACAATGATTCTCTACACGATGACTGTTTGTTTTGTCACATAAACTGAAATTAGGCGAAATATTAGAATTTAAGCAAACCAGGAAATGGCAGAGTGATTTCTGCTGCATATTGCGCCGTTAAAGCATTTGCTAAATGGCATACAGTATATGATTCTATATTATTGCTATAGAAACATGTCAACATATTACACAGTGATCATCCAAAGTGAACACATTATGCCTATGATGTTCATCACTATGAGCTTTATTCAAGCCTTCTGGGCAAAATCAGTAAAGATAATCCAATCACGTTTCTGTCCTCCACTCTACAAATATCAACATAAAAATGTCAGAATATTACTGTGAWCCAATATAAAATGTAGATTTAAAAGCAGCTTTGACCTCAGTCGTACCTCAGCAACCTAACGTCTGATTCTGCTGTGCGGTTTATAGGATTCTACAACAAATGTCAAACACGTCTTTAGCAAGAGCCCAATAGAGTTTCACTACAGTGCAGCATTAGGTAAAATAAACCAAAAAGATGTAGGCAATGTGTAAGTCAATGAAATAGCATCAATGACAGTGACAATAATGAGGTGACTAAGTATAGAATATAATATTATAGAATGGAATAGTATAGAGTATTATAGAATATAATATTATAGAATGGAATAGTATAGAATATTATATAATAGAATAGTATAGAATATAATATTATAGAATGGAATAGAATAGAATAGAATATTATAGAATGGAATAGTATAGTATAGAGAATATTATAGAATAGTATAGAATATAATGCAATAGAATACCACACACACGTCAACATGAGAGTAGAGACTGGCACACTGAGCTGTCAGTCTGGTCCTAGACTAAGGAATAATTACACATCCCATAATATTATATATATATATATATATCATATAGAGCAGCAGGGGGCTAGAGACACTAGTCTGTCCCTGGCACACTGGGCTGTCAGTCTGGCATCTGAGTCATGGTCCCAACTGTCCAACAGAATGTCATGCAAGCCCTGCAACAGACAACCCATATTAATCAGTTTCCTAAAAACATAGTGTAACATGTTTCACCTAATTGTTATTATTTCCAGGTGGTCTACAATAACAGTAGTTACACAGTAATAACCTGGGAATGATGTGTTTGTTTACTATCTTCTAGTAACTCAGTCAGGGCAGACAGTCATCACCTCTAATACTTTATACAATAACAGTAGTTACACAGTAATAACCTGGGAATGATGTGTTTGTTTACTATCTTCTAGTAACTCAGTCAGGGCAGACAGTCATCACCTCTAATACTTTATACAATAACAGTAGTTACACAGTAATAACCTGGGAATGATGTGTTTGTTTACTATCTTCTAGTAACTCAGTCAGGGCAGACAGTCATCACCTCTAATACTTTTATACAATAACAGTAGTTACACAGTAATAACCTGGGAATGATGTGTTTGTTTACTATCTTCTAGTAACTCAGTCAGGGCAGACAGTCATCACCTCTAATACTTTATACAGTAACAGTAGTTACACAGTAATAACCTGGGAATGATGTGTTTGTTTACTATCTTCTAGTAACTCAGTCAGGGCAGACAGTCATCACCCCTCTAATAGTTGAGACTGAATAGTTCCTGGAGAAATAGCCTACCTGTTGCCAGTGTTTGGGTACTGAAGGACGTTCCCTTCTCTCTGATACATGAACTATGAGCTGCTCTAAAGAAGGACTGGCCCCTAGCTCCTCTTCATAAGGCAGTCTGTGTTCTGGCACTGGGCAGCCTGCAGGCGGAGACAGAGGTTAGGGTTATGGTTTGTAACTCTTCATAAGACAGTTTGATCTGACACCGGGCAGACTGCAGGGGGAGACACAGGCAGAGGGTTAGTGTTAGGGTTAGGGGGTAGTCTCCCACTGACAAACATTTGTGGGCAGTGCACTTTGAGAGCTTAGGTTAACCTTAGGGTAACCCAATGGTTATGATAAACACTGAGAACTCTTAAGATATTGAATTATCTCAGAACCAAATCTCACATGCACTTGGCTAGCTAACAGTGAAACATAATTAATGAACTAACTAAGAACGGAAGAGATGCCATAGTCTCAAAAGTGCAAACACAGCCAACCTGGCACTCCAGGAAGGCTCAAGGAAATATAGCCTACCTATAGCCTACCTATAGCCTACCTATGAAAAGGTGATATATATAGCCTACCTATGAAAAGGTCTGAGCAGCGCATCAGTAGCTCCCAAAGCAGCGTTCCTAAGGAGTAGACGTCTCCCTGTATGAGACACCAGCCACTGCTCAGGTTCACACAGCCATCCAGTAGCTCAGGGGCCATATAGCACAACGTCCCCACCTGGCCCTGTAGATGGGAGAGGAGAAAGGTTGAACTAAACTGAACAACGTGTGTATGTATCAACAACACGATCATCTCACTGGCCTATGGAGAGAGTAGAAACAGAAGTTGCCTATCAAAAACATGTTGTTGTTGTTGTTGCTGTTAAAATGAGAGACTGGATGGTGTGGCTCAGTTGGTAGAGCATGGCGCTTGCAACGCCAGGGTTGTGGGTTCATTCCCCACGGGGGGACCAGGATGAATATGTATGAACTTTCCAAATTGTAAGTCGCTCTGGATAAGAGCGTCAGCTAAATGACTTAAATGTAAATGTAAATGTGTAGCAGTTAAGGGCAGCAGTATATATACCAGCATTGTTTTTTGATAGGATGGATAGAATCTATCTCTGTCACTCTCTCTCTATATGTTCAATAAACGGAGAAAACATCCTAAAGAAGTAGAAGGGAGACAGGGTTTAGGGGGAAGACAGGCCCACCTGTACGTTAACCATGTAGCGCTGCCAGCCGTGTGGACCGGCGCATGAGCGCAGGATGGTGGAAGAGCCAAAGTCACACAGGACACAGGTACCGTCGTCCCTCACAAGCACGTTGTTACTACTGAGATCCCTATGGGCCACCGCTGGCTTGTGCACCCCTGAGAACACACACACAGACACACACTGTACAGCCACTGACAAACGACATATAGGATTGGGTCAGGTGTTATTCCTGACCACATGGTGAGAGCAGGAGAAAGTCTTCCTGGGCAGGTCACATGGCCAGTAGAAACTGCAGTGGAGCTTGGCTATGGAGCTTTTTTACGGTATGTTGTCTAAACTGTGACGTCCAAATATGATGCAGAAAAGCTAATCCATGCTTTTGTCACTTCTAGGTTAGACTATTGMAATGCTCTACTTTACGACTACCCGGATAAAGCACTAAATAAACTTCAGTTAGTGCTAAATACGGCTGCTAGAATCTTGACTAGAACCCAACATTTTTATCATATTACTCCAGTCCTAGCCTCTGGCTTCCTGTTAAGGCAAGGGCTGATTTAAATGTTTTATTGCTAACCTACAAAGCATTACATGGGCTTGCTCCTACCTATCTTTCCGATTTGGTCCTACCGTACATACCTACACGTACGCTTCGGTCACAAGACGCAGGCCTCCTAATTGTCCCTAGAATTTCTAAGCAAACAGCTGGAGGCAGGGCTTTCTCCTATAGAGCTCCATTTGTATGGAATGGTCTGCCTACCCATGTGAGAGACGCAGACTCGGTCTCAACCTTTAAGTTTTTACTGACGACTCATCTCTTCAGTAGGTCCTATGATTGAGTGAAGTCTAGCCTAGGGGTGTGAAGGTAAACGGAAAGGCTCTGGAGCGACTAACCATCCTTGCTGTCTCTGCCTGGACGGCTCCCCTCTCTCCACTGGGATTCACTTCCTTTGACCCTATTACGGGGGCTGAGTCACTGGCTTACTAGTGCTCTCCCACAGTGGGGAAAAGTACTTAAGTAAAAAATACTTAAAAGTACTACTTAAGTTGTTTTTTGGGGGTATCTGTACTTTACTTACTATTTATATTTTGGCAACTTTTACTCCGCTACATTCCTAAATAAAATAATGTACTTTTTACTCCATACATTTTCCCTGACACACAAAAGTACTCGTTACATTTTGACAGGAAAATGGTCCAATTCACACACTWATCAAGAGAACATCCCTGGTCATCTCTACTGCCTCTGATCTGGCGCTGTGCCCCTGGCTATCAGTAAATTTAAAAAATAAAAGACAATTGTGCCATCTGGTTTGCTTAATATAAGGAAGTTTAAATTATTTATACTTTTACTTTGACTTTTGACACTTAAGTACATTTTAGAAATTCCATTGACTTCTGATACTTTTGTATATTTAAAACCAAATACTTTTAGACTTTTACTCAAGTACTATTTTACTGGGTGACTTTCACTTTTACTTGAGTCCTTCTCTATTAATGTATCTTTACTTTTACTCAAGTATGACAATTGGGTACTTTATCCACCACTGCTCTCCCATGCCGTCCCTAGGAGGGGTGCATCACGTCGTGCTATACTCGACTTGAGAGGTTTGAGTCACTGACGGGATCTTCCTATCAAGTTTTTCTCCCCCTCGGGCTCGTGCGGGGGAGATCTTTGTGGTAGTGGGGTTGGTAGTCAGTTGATGGTTGAAGATATCCCTCTAGTGGTGTGGGGGAGATCTTTGTGGGCCTTGTCTCAGGGTAGTAGGTTGGTGGTTGAAGATATCCCTCTAGTGGTGTGGGGGCTGTGCTATGGAAAAGTGGGTGGGGTTATATCCTGCCTGGTTGGCCCTGTCCGGGGGTATCRTCGGACGAGGCCACAGGGTTCCCCGACCCCCCCCTGTCTCAGTCTCCAGTATCTATGTTGGAATAGTCTATGTGCTGGGGGGCTGGGGTCAGCCTGTCCTATCTGGTGTAATTCTCCTGTCTTATCTCGTGTCCTGTGTGATCTTAGGTATGCTCCCTCTAATTCTCCCATCTCTCTCTCTCTCTCTCTCCCCCAACCTGGAGGACCTAAGCCTTAGGACCATGCCTCAGGACTACCTGACCTGACGACTCCTGGCTGTCCCCAMCCCAGTCCACCTGGTCGTGCTGCTGATCCAGTTTCTGCTGTTCTGCCTGCGGCTATGGAACCCTACCTTGTCCCGGACCTGCTGTTTCGAGCTCTCTCTCCCTCTCGCTCTCTCCCTCTCTTTCTCTCCCGCACCTGCTGTCTTAACCTCTGAATGATCGGCTATGAAAAGCCAACTGACATTTACTCCTGAGGTGTTGACCTGTTGCACCCTCTATAACCACTGTGATTATTATTTGACCCTGCTGGTCATCTATGAACGTTTGAACATCTTGAAGAACGATCTGGCCTTAATGGTCATGTACTGTTATAATCTCCATGGTGATTATAATAATAATGATGATGATGATAATAATGTTGATTATGATGATAATAATAATGATGATGATGATAATGATGTTGATTATGATGATGATGATGATGATGATGATGATGATGATAATAATGATGATGATAATGATAATAATGATGATGATAATGATGATTATGATAATAATGATGATGTCGATGATGATAACAATAACGATGATGTTAATGATTATAATAATGATGATGATGTTGATGATGATGGCCCATACATACCATGCCTGTAGAAGTCAGAATGGAGGTAAGCCAGTCCCTCAGACAGAGACTGGGCCAGCTTCAGTGTTGTCGTCCAGTCACTGTTGTTCTTGGACAGGAAGGAGCTGAGAGAGCCCTGGATAGAAAGACAAGTCAGAGTTTTTCCCTTGTGTCACGTTCATGTGGTTATCTAGTTAAAATGACAGTAACATACATCAGTATTTAAACAAACAATAAACATGAAGCCTGGCATGGGAACTTTGGACAGTAAGCAGAATGAGGATTTACGTCAAACCAAGCTAGAGAATCAGACAATTACTATGGTAACACTACGTATTAAAGCATGCGGGTATAAGGCTTTATAACTTGTTATAATAAGCATGTATGACCCTTCATGTCTTATAAAAAGTATTTGATGTCGTCTCTCTATGTAAACAGTGTTACTCACACATGTGGCTAGCTCCAGGAGCAGGACACAGTCTCCRCTATCTGACTTCCTGCCAGCTCCCAGGAAGTGAGCAATCCCAGAATGCACCAGATGTGGTAGTCCGTACACTTCCCTCTCCGCTGTGAACTCCTGTCTGCACCAGGTAGGGAACACCTTCACAGCCACCGTGGTCCCTTGGTAACTTCCCTGCCACACCGACGCAAAGTGACCACTACCAACAATCTGAAATATCAATAAATCAATGAATCAATCTGAAATGTGCTGAGAAGAGGTTCACAGAATGCCCACAAAGTCCAGTGAAATATGTAAATACTTTCCTGCTGTAGTTCCATGCTGGTCAGGTCCATATCAGACTGCTTTGATATGTGGCATGAGCACAGTGAGGTCAGAGATTCCTCTGGTAAAGATAGATGCTGCTTGTCATCTAAGAGGCGGGTGGAGAGAATCCATGTTAAGCCATTTACTGTTAATGCACGGGTGTATCCTAATGTAGCATAAAGTCACATTTTCACATAGTCTCCCATTGACATCAATGCATGACTAAGTAAACGTTTGATTCATCAGGAGGTTAGGATTCACCCTATTGTAAAATACAATATAAACAAATAGACTCTGACATTTTAGACAATGTGACATACTGATACAGTGTTGCATTAGTGTTGGGGCATGCAGGTGGTCAGTCAGTCAGCCAGTCAGCCAGCCAGCCAGTCAGTCAGTCAGTCATCCAGCCAGTCAGCCAGCCAGCCAGCCAGTCAGTCAGTCAGTCATCCAGTCAGTCAGCCAGTCAGTCAGTCAGTCATCCAGCAAGTTATCAGTCATCCAGCCAGTCAGTCAGACAGCCATTCAGTCAGCCAGTCAGTCAGTCAGCCAGCCATTCAGTCAGTCAGCCAGTCAGTCAGCCAGTCAGCCAGCCAGTCAGTCAGCCAGCCAGCCAGCCATTCAGTCAGCCAGTCAGTCAGTTAGCCAGTCAGCGAGTCAGCAGCCAGTCAGCCAGCCAGGAATGACTCAAAAGGAAATGGAAGATAAGAAAATGCCCCGAGATTGAAAAAGGAAATGAAAGACTGAAATGCAACAAAAGTGAAAAGTGGTCTGAGGAAAAACCAAGGTCAGTGAACAAAAGAGGGGGGAGGGAGGGAGGGGGAGGGAGGGAGGGATGGGAGAGAAGGGAAGGAGAGAGAGAGAGAGAGAGAGAATCCAGCTAGTAGGTTAATGGAATGAATCATAATAGTCATGTGAATGTAATTTGACACCCAGAACCAAATCTCACATATCATTAACTCTTGATAATCCCCACCCACAAGGGCGTCTTATCAAACTCTAGTGGCAGTCTACAATAAATATATATTTAATATACTTATGGGAAATACAAGGGATATATTTAAACTAGTATGATGAAAATGACTAAAATGTTATAGAATACAGTGAACAAAAAATATAAAGCAACAATTTCAAAGATTTTACTGAGTTTTACTTCATATGAGGAAATCAATCAATTGAAATAAAATCATTAGGCCATAATCTATGGATTTCACATGACTGGGAATACAGATATGCATCTGTTGGTCACAGATACCTTTAAAAAAAAAGGTAGGATCAGAAAACTAGTCAGTATCTGGTGTGACCACCATTTGCCTCATGCAGTGCTACACATCTCCTTCAYATAGAGTTGATCAGGCTGTTGATTGTGGCCTGTGGAATGTTGTCCCACTCCTCTTCAATGGCTGTGAGAAGTTGCTGGATATTGGCGGGAACTGGAACACGTCGATCCAAAGCTCGATCCAGAGCATCCCAAACATGCTTAATGGGTGACATGTCTGGTGAGTATGCAGGCCATGGAAGCTTCCAGGAATTGTGTACAGATCCTTGCGACATGGGGACGTGCATTATAATGCTGAAACATGAGGTGATGGCAGCAGATGAATAGCATGACAATGGGCCTCAAGATCTCATCACGGTATCTCTGTGCATTCAAATTTCCATTGATTAAATGCAATTGTGTTCATTGTCCGTAGCTTATACCTGCCCGTACCACAACCCCACCATGGGAAACTCTAATCACAACGTTGACATCAGCAAACCACTCGCCCACAAGACGCCAAACACGTTGTCTGCCATCTGCCCAGTACAGTTGAAACCGGGATTCATCCGTTAAGAGCACACTTCACTAGCGTGCGAGTGGCCATCGAAGGTGAGCATTTACCCACTGAAGTCGGTTACGATGCCAAACTGCACCTATTGAGGATGACGAGCATCTTGATGAGCTTCCCTGAGACGGTCTCTGACAGCTTGTGCAGAAATTMTTTTCGGTTGTGCAAACCCACAGTTTCATCAGCTGTCTGGGAGGCTGGTCTTAGACAATGCTGCAGGTGGAAGAAGCTGGTTGTGGTGGTCCTGGGCTGGCGTGGTTACACACGGTCTGCAGTTGTGAGGCCGGTTGGACGTACTGCCAAARTCTCTAAAACGGTAGAGAATTGAACATTAAATTCTCTGGCAACGGCTCTGGTGGACATTCCTGCAGTCAGCATGCCAATGGCACGCTCCCTCAAAACTTGAGACATGTGTGGCATTGTGTTGTGTGACAAAACTGCACATTTTAGAGTGGCCTTTTATTGTCCTCAGCAAAAGATGCACCTGTGTAATGATCATGTTGTTTAATCAGCTTCTTGATATTCCACACCGGTCAGGTGGAGGTATTATCTTGGAAAAAGAGAAATGCTTACTAACAGGGATGTAAACAAATTTGGGCACAACATTTGAGAGAAACCTTTTATTTCAAATCATGAAGCAACACTTAACACGTTGTGTTTTATAATTTTGTTCAGTGTATGTAGAATAAGCTGAAATCAAAAAGGGGATAAGTTATATTGGAGAAGGTTACCAAATTAATATTTGTGTAAACATAAACTTACCGTAACCTCTGAAACGATGTCTGCATTTAACTGCCACAACGAGGGTACACAGTAACATCCCAAGGACAACCACAGTGACCGTGACCATGTCTGCAGACACAGTACAGGAACAGAATAAAGTACATGCTTTTAATGTGCAGTAGGTGAAATCTGCATTCGTAATGCCTACAGGACATGGCGCCATTGTGATAAATGCGTACAGTATATGGATGAGACCTTGATATGTCTTTATACAGCAGGGTAGATGTTTGTTTGACTGTGTGGGTGCAGGGTGTGAGGAACAGGGAGTGAGGGGACGGGGAGTGAGGAACAGGGACTTCACACGCTAGGCTTTGGTTCCAAGGTTAAACAACAGAACACAGAAAAGAGGAGTAGAAGGGAGTGATCTCACAAGATGGGCAGACAAGAGGAGTGGAAGGGAGTGATCTCACAAGGTTGACTGGGCAGACAAGGAAGGAAATGAATATGATGCAATCACAAACACACATTAACATGAACACTATTAGGCGTTTATACTATAAAATCACGAGTAAACAAAAAGTATCCATACCTGCAGAGTAAGATGAGTGTTTGAGTTGAGGTTGCTTCTCTTCTGCGTTCCAGGTGATGTTGCCATTACACAGGTTTGAGCTGCACTCACATCTGATGTAGTCTACATGGGTGGTTGATGTAAAGCAGGCAGGATCTAGGCAGCCACCGACTACCATTTTGCAACCTATAGAGAATGACAGATAAACAGAGGTGTACACAACTGCCACATTTAGGCTATTTGGATTTATGTTTGGACTGTTTATGAATGAGAGAGGTTACATTTCGCCTGCCCCATTCCTCAGATTATCAAGCAAAGAGGCAGAGAAATGCTGTTGAAATTTCACATTGTGCCTTTAATTTAAATTTGGTATTTGGTCTATTTGTGTCTGGTGTATGACATGTCTGTGGACATCTATCACAAGGCCGTAGCCATGGAGTCAACAACATAAACATGGGAAAACTCATTTCCTGCCATTCTAAAATATTTACAAATTCACTAAGCCATGGGATGAATTTTTTATTTTTATTTTTTATTTTTTTACAATAATATCTAATAGTGTATTGTATTACATTTCTGTTTTTTTTGTTTTTTAACCTTTTCTTGTTTCATTTTATGTAACGGCAGAGATGAGGAATTAATGAAGTACAACCATATAAACAGAAATATCTGCATTGTTATATGAAGACAAGTCCAGATATTGTGGCCAAGGTTTAGCAAATTGTTGTTTTTATTTACAAGTAAACTTGGGCGGGCAGCAGGGGTGTTTGCTCTGCTCTGCTCTCCTCTCCTCCTATCTTCTCCTCTCCAGCCCTCTCTCCTCCTCTCCTCTGGTCCTATATTCTCCTCCTCCCAGGTCATCTCTCTCCTCTTCCTCTCCCCTGCCTTCCCAGTCATCTCTTCTCCTTTCCCTCTCCTCTCCTCCTATCCTCCATCTCCTCTCCAGTCATCTCTTCTCCTCTCCTCTCCTCTCCACTCTCTCTCTCCTCTCCAGTCATCCCTTCTCCTTTCCTCTGCTCTCCTCTCCTACCCTCCTCTCCTCTCCTCTCCTTCTCTCCAGTCATCTCTTCTCCTTTCCTCTCCTCTCCTCTCCCTCCTCCTCTCCTCTCCTCTCCTCTCCTCTCCTCTCCTCTCCTCTTCCCTCCTCTCCTCTCCTCTCCCTCTCTCCTCTCCTCTCCTCTCATCTCTACTCCTTTCCTCTGCTCTCCTCTCCTACCTTCATCTCTCTGCTCTCTCCTCTCCTTCCTCTCCAGTCATCTCTTCTCCTCTCCTCTCCTCTCCTCTCCTCTCTCTCCTCTCTCCCTCTCTCTCCTCTCCTCTCCTCTCCTCTCCTCTCCTCTCCTCTCCTCTCCTCTCCTCCTTTCCTTTCCTCTGCTCTCCTCTCCTATCCTCTCATCTCATCTCCTCTGCTCTGCTCTCCTCTCCTATCCTCTCATCTCCTCTGCTCTGCTCCCGTATACTCTCCTCTCCAGTCATCTATCCTCTCCTCTCCAGTCATCTATCCTCTCATCTCCTCTCCAGTCAATGACATGTGTTTTGACTTGCCATTCTTCAAGCAAAGGATCCAAAGGCCTTTTTTGCGCTTATCGTTGACACCGATAAAACACTGGCATATTCCTTCAAGGTCCAGTCTGTCCAGTTTCTCCTTATTGCACGTGACACATGGCCACACTACTCAGCCTTGATTGACTCATGGATGATCTAAGCCATGTCTTCAGCCTCTTCAGGGCACTACAACTCCTCTCAGCCTCTACAGAGGAGGCCGGGACGACCAGCCTTACTAAAGCTTCCACCTGACTGAAGAGACCTCTCACCTCTGACACCATTTCCCCAATAACGCTAGCAACAGCTGAGCTCGAATTGATATGTGTAATTAACCCCAAAACAAGGCCAGCTGCACCAGCAGTAGTCTTGAACTCAATTCAAGATACTCGTCTACCACCTTGTCCATGTCTCCGCGTAGCAGCACATTTTCAAGCTGCTGCAGCTTGTGGAATCCAGCTTGATCCAATCTCTCTATGAATTGAATATTCACTGTGTCCAAGGTGTTGTAGAATTGGGCTCTGTACAAAGACTGGGCATCCGGATGGATATGGGCTGAGTATTCACTGTGTCCAAGGTGTTGTAGAATTGGGCTCTGTACAAAGACTGGGCATCCGGATGTATAGGGGCTGCAGTCTGACCGGTGTAACGCTTTGTAGGTTTGCGGATGAGGCATCTCAATAGGTTGTATAGGTCCAACTTTGTTGCCATAGCAGTTGCTTTTGCAAACAAGACATCACAGTGCTCCTCCGTTCGCTTGTCCTGCATGCTTGTTTTGACATGGTCCACAGACTGCAACATGCCTGAAACAGTCTGTTTCCTAAGCTGTAGAGAGGTGTTCAGGCACTCCAAATCCTCCATCAGGTCTTCAGCCACTACAAGGCCGAGCACAGTGTTCCCTTGTAGAAATGTTCCATGAAGACCATTAGCCTTAGTTGAAGTTTCAGATGAGCTCCATGATGCCATTTCTTCAAGGGCTGTCAGCACTGACTCATACTGGCTGAGAACTGAGGGGACGGCAGAGGTGGGAACAGTTCACCTGGTAGGACAGAGAGGTTTCAACGAGGTGAAACAATGCTTTGATTTTGTGATTTCCTAGAAAATCACCTTGAACTTGCCAGATTGATTAAAGAAGCCCTACAATTCATGCACCAGACACATTGAATCTCTTACTAGTGGAGAGGCTAAGTTAACTAAGTTCACGCAGTGTGGACCACAGTGACAATACATAGCCAGTGGTTGTTCTTCCTTAAAATGGCTTGCACCCCCCTGCAATCGTCCAGCCGTGTTTGCCGCACCGTCATAGGTTTGTCCTGGAAGTTGGGACAGAGGAAGGCCTAGACGCATCATCACATCACATGACATCTTGGCTATATGTTGCCCTGTCGTTGAGGACACTTCGTAGAATCCCAGGAATTCTTCCTTTGGTTGTAGATCTGCAACTACAAAGAGTCAAACATATTGACTCCTGATCAACTCCTGATATATCCTGGGTGCATTCAAACATATTGACTCCTGATCGACTCCTGATCAACTCCTGATCAACTCCTGATCAACTCCTGATGTATCCTTGGTACCATCAAACATATTGACTCCTGATCAACTCCTGATATATCCTGGGTTCCATCAAACATATTGACTCCTGATCGACTCCTGATCGACTCCTGGGTTCCATTAATGATAAGTGCAAACTGAACCACTGGCATTGATGTTATTTCCGACAGAATCTCTTTGACGATTGTATTTCCCACCAGCTTCAAAATGTYGTTTTGCATTTGGGGACTGGTGAAATCAAAGTGACCTTTCAGCCAGGTGGTCAGCCCTGCATCACCCTCTGCCTTGGTCAGCTCTGCATCGCCCTCTGCCTTGGTCAGCTCTGCATCGCCCTCTGCCTTGGTCAGCTCTGCATCACCCTCTGCCATGTACTTTAGAAGCTGGCTGAAATTCCCACTCTCCTTATCAACGCCTCAAAAAGCCCGACCTTGCCGCGCCAAGTACTTCACACTCCCAACAATCTTCATCAGATTTCTCCTCGCTTGTTGCTGCTGTCTTTCAAGCCCACGTGAAAGTTGCACATTAACAGGCTTTGGCTCCTGAATCCGAGTCGTCGCTGCTCATTGTATTATCTGAAATACACACGAGGAGCCATACTGAGAGGAATATCTCAGTTTAAATTAACATTAGGATTAGACTGTTGTGATTTATTAGTCTTAACCATCAATATTTGCTCCTTTTCTCACTCACCTCCATATCACCTGTTCTCCCTGCCCTGTCGGCATCCTCATGCTCTCTCTCTCCCTGTCCTGTCGGCATCCTCATGCTCTCTCTCTCCCTGTCCTGTCGGCATCCTCATGCTCTCTCTCTCCCTGCCCTGTCGGCATCCTCATGCTCTCTCTCTCCCTGTCCTGTCGGCATCCTCATGCTCTCTCTCTCCCTGTCCTGTCGGCCATCCTCAGCTCTCTCTCCCTGCCTGTCGGCATCCTCATGCTCTCTCTCTCTCCCTGTCGTCGGGCATCTCATGCTCTCTCTCTCTCCTGTCCATGTCGGCATTCCTCATCTCTCTCTCTCTCCCTGCCCTGTCGGCACCTCATGCTCTCTCTCTCTCGGCCCTCGGCATCCTCATGCTCTCTCTCTCTCTCTCCTGCCCTGTCGGCATCCTCATGCTCTCTCTCTCCCTGTCCCGTCGGCATCCTCATGCTCTCTCTTCTCCCTGCCCCGTCGCATCCTCATGCTCTCTCTCTCCCTGCCCGTCGGCATCCTCATGCTCTCTCTCTCCCCTGTCCTGTCGGATCCTCATGCTCTCTCTCTCTCCGTCCGTCGGCATCCTCATGCTCTCTCTCTCTCCCTGTCCTGTGCATCTCTCATGCTCTCGCTCTCTTCCTTGTCCTGTCGGCATCCCTAGCTCCTTCTCTCCCTGTCCTGTCGACATCCTCATGCTCTCTCTCTCCCTGCCCTGTCGGCATCCTCATGCTCTCTCTCTCCATGCCCTGTCGGCATCCTCATGCTCTCTCTCTCTACCTGTCCTGTCACCAACCTCGTGCTCTCTCTTGCCCTTTTCCTCACTGCTCTCAACTGACTTTTCTTATTTTCTGAGGCCCAAAAAACGGACGAATGTCACTGCCACCCTTCCTCTTGCTCATGATGACATCACTGTGAATGAACGCTGACCGTAATAAAACTGTTTGCACTTTAATCAATAACTTTAATCTAATAATGCTATTTATCATAAGTACAGCTATACAGTATACTATACAGTACATCTATACAGTATACTATATGAATATGCAATAACTGAAAGCTACTACTGTCTACATCAGTTACACATGCAGCGGAACATAAATGATTGACACTYTACTCAGACGTGAAGTGGGCTTTCTGACAAATATAACGTAATAAATACATTAACGGTAGTTGAATACATCCGTGAGCACCATTGTTGGTCGCTGGGTGGAATGTGTGGCKGATTCACTTCCCAGGTAACTTAGCTATGATAGCTAACGTTAGTGATGGTTGGTTGATTGATTAGCACTCGCAAATCGGCCCGTGAAAAACCAAACATTTTTTGGTTCCACTACATGCAATTACTGACACTTTTTTAGAAAAATATTATTTATTTCCACAATTACAGTTACAGCGCAAAATGACGTAGATGTTAAAACTATCACAATCGACAGTGATATAGCCTACGTAACACTTATATTACATTCTAGTTTTACACTTTTTAATAAATTTCAAAGTAATGAAATAAAGAGACAGTACAGTGTTAGCCATTGGTTGTACCCACAGCAGTCGAGCAACGGCTTCTGCCGGGGTACGGTAACACGCAGAACTGCAGTACACCGTAATAATAGAACCGGTAGTAATAATAATAACAATTTGTTAAGTTTAGTTATGATTACATTTACTAATGATTATTTCGGACGGTGGTGCATGGGCCTGTTGTAGCATAGTACATATTTTTATTTTTATTTTTTTTATATCAATATATGGGGGGGGGGGGGGGGSWTTTTGAGCATATTTGAATATTGGGGAGGATGTGTACAGTCGTGGCCAAAGGTTTTGAGAATGACACAAATATTAATTTCCACGAAGTTTGCTGCTTCAGTGTCTTTAGATATTTTTTGTCAGATGTTACTATGGAATGTTGAAGTATAATTACAAGCATTTCCTAAGTGTCAAATGCTTTTATTGACAATTACATGAAGTTGATGCAAAGAGTCAATATTTGCAGTGTTGACCCTTCTTTTTCAAGACCTCTGCAATCCGCCCTGGCATGCTGTCAATTAACTTCTGGGCCACATCCTGACTGATGGCAGCCCATTCTTGCATAATCAATGCTTGGAGTTTGTGTTTTTGTTTGTCCACCCGCCTCATGAGGATTGACCGCAAGTTCTCAATGGGATTAAAGTCTGGGGAGTTTCCTATTCATGGACCCAAAATATTGATGTTTTGTACCCCGAGCCACTTAGTTATCACTTTTGCCTTATGGCAAGGTGCTCCATCTGTCACGGCCGATGCTGGAAGAAGACCAAGGTGCAGCGTGGTGAGCGTACATTTCATTACAACAAACGGGAAAAAAACGTGAAGCTTACAGGGCAAAGTGCCACTAACAAAGATAAGTTCCCACACTGAAAGGAGGGAAAAGGGCTACCTAAGTATGGTTCCCAATCAGAGACAACGATAGACAGCTGTCCCTGATTGAGAACCATACCCGGCCAAAACATAGAAATAAAGAAACATAGAAAACAAAGCATAGAATGCCCACCCCAAATCACACCCTGACCAAACCAAAAAGAGACATAAAAAGGCTCTCTAAGGTCAGGGCGTGACACCATCATGCTAGAAAAGGCATTGATCGTCACCAAACTGTTCCTGGATGGTTGAGAGAAGTTGCTCTCGAAGGATGTTGGTACCATTCTTTATTCATGGCTGTGTTCTTAGGCAAAATTGTGAGCGAGCCCACTCCCTTGGCTGAGAAGCAACCCCACACATGAATGGTCTCAGGGTGCTTTACTGTTGGCGTGACACAGGACTGATGGTAGCGCTCACCTTGTCTTCTCCGGAAAAGCTTTTTTCCGGATGCCCCAAACAATCGGAAAGGTGATTCATCAGAGAAAATTACTTTACCCCAGTCCTCAGCAGTCCAATCCCTGTACCTTTTGCAGAATATCAATCTGTTCCTGATGTTTTTCCTGGAGATAAGTGGCTTCTTTGCTGCCCTTCTTGACACTAGGCCATCCTCCAAAAGTCTTTGCCTCACTGTGCGTGCAGATGCACTCACACCTGCCTGCTGCCATTCCTGAGCAAGCTCTGTACTGGTGGTGCCCTGATCCCGCAGCTGAATCAACTTTAGGAGACGGTCCTGGCGCTTGCTGGGCTTTCTTGGGCTCCCTGAAGCCTTCTTCACAACAATTGAACCGCTCTCCTTGAAGTTCTTGATGATCCGATAAATGGTTGATTTAGGTGCAATCTTACTGGCACCAATATCCTTGCCTGTGAAGCCCTTTTTTGTGCAAAGCAATGATGACGGCAAGTGTTTCCTTGCAGGTAACCATGATTGACAGAGGAAGAACAATGATTCCAAGCACCACCCTCCTTTTGAAGCTTCCAGTCTGTTATTCGAACTCAATCAGCATGATAGAGTGATCTCCAGCCTTGTCCTCGTCAACACTCACACCTGTGTTAACGAGAGAATCACTGACATGATATCAGCTGGTCCTTTTGTGGCAGGGCTGAAATTCAGTGGAAATGTTTTTGGGGGATTCAGTTCATTTGCATGGCAAAGAGGGACTTTGCATTTAATTGCAATTCATCTGATCACTCTTCATAACATTCTGGAGTATATGCAAATTGCCATCACACAAACTGAGGCAGCAGACTTTGTAAAAATTTATATTTGTGTCATTCTCAAAACTTTTGACCACGACTGTATATATTATAATTACGGCCCTGCCATATCACCTTGTAGTGATATAATGATTTATTTCAGAAATTCTGACATTGATAAAGATTTAGTATATTTCATTCAACTGCTAATAATATTAGGTACATTTCATATTCACAAATGCAAATGGTCTAATTTAAAACCTAACTTTTTTCACTTTATAAATGAATTGAAACAATATGGCACTACTTTAACTCAAATGAAATTATTATTTAAAAAAAAAAATCAAATAAATATCACCTTGTAGTTCTGCCACTGGCTGGCCCTCGATAATACGGAAGAAGCCGACACAGCAGTTAGTGTGGGCACAGTACTGGATTGTCCCGTTAACGCGACCCGCCTCCATTTTCTTGGAGTTACGGGAACTGGTCAGGAACACACAACTCCTTCCCTGCTCCACCGCTGGAGCCGGGACAGACACTGACAGACATCCTATACGAGAAAGGAAAGATACACTGAGTGTACAAAACATTAGGAACATCTGCTAGTTCCATGATACAGACTGACCAGGTGAATCCAGGTGAAAGTTATGATCCCTTATTGATGTCTCTTGTTAAATACACTTCAGTAAGTGTAGATGAAGGGGAGGAGACGGGTTAAAGAAGGATTTTTAAGCCTTGAGACATGTATTGTGTATGTGTGCCATTCAGAGGGTTAAGGGGGAAGACAACATATTTAACTGTCTTTGAACGGGGTATGGTAGTAGGTGCCAGGTGCACCGGTTTGTGCCAAGAACTGCAACGCTGCTGGGTTTTTCCCTCTCAACAGTTTCCTCTGTGTATCAAGAATGGTTCACCACCCAAGGGACATCCAGCTGACTTTTATATATTTATTTATTTTATTTCACCTTTATTTAACCAGGTAGGCCAGTTGAGAACAAGTTCTCATTTACAACTGTGACCTGGCCAAGATAAAGCAAATCAGTGCGACAAAAACAACAACACAGAGTTACACATAAACAAACGTACAGTCAATAACACAAAAGAAAAGAAAATCTATGTACAGTGTGTGCAAATGTAGAAGAGTAGGGAGGTCGGCAATAAATAGGCCCTAGAGGTGAAAATAATTACAATTTAGCATTAATACTGGAGTGATAGATGTCCAGATGATGATGTTTACTTAGAGATACTGGGGTGCAAAAGAGCAAGAGGGTAAATAATAAAATGGGGATGAGGTAGTCGGGTGTGGTATTTACAGATGGGCTGTGTACAGGTACAGTGATCGGTAAACTGCTTAGACAGCTGATGCTTAAAGTTAGAGAGGGCGATATAAGACTCTAGCTTCAGAGATTTTTTGCAATTCATTCCAGTCATTGGCAGCAGAGAACTGGAAGGAAAGGCGGCCAAAGGAAATGTTGGCTTTGGGGATGACCAGCGCAATAAACCTGCTGGAGCGGGTGCTCCGGGTGGGTGTTGCTATGGTGACCAGCGAGCTGAGATAAGGCGGGGCTTTACCTAGCAAAGACATATAGATGACCAGGAGCCAGTGGGTTTGGCGACGGATATGTAGTGAGGGCCAGCCAACGAGAGCATACAGGTCACAGTGGTGGGTAGTATATGACTTGACACAACTGTGGGAAGCATTGGAGTCAACATGGGCCAGCATCCCTGTAGAACGCTTTCGACACCTTGTAGAGTCCATTCCCCAATGAATTGAGGCTGTTCTGAAGGCAAAAGGGGATGCAACTCAATATTAGGAATGTGTKCCTAATGTTTTGTACACTCAGTGTGTAATAATTTAACTAAGATAGAAACACTTACAATATTATTAACCTTGACTAGAATAGAACAGAACGAAACGAAACAGAATAGAATGATTAAATTACGTTAAATCAGGGAAAACTTGCTGAAATTCAGGACTAGGTGTAACAGTTTTGCTTCCGTCCCTCTCCTCGTCCCTACCTGGGCTCGAACCAGGGACCCTCTGCACACATCAACAGCTACCTCCCACGAAGCATCGTTACACATCGCTCCATAAAAACCACCGCCCTTGCAGAGCAAGGGAAACAACTACTTCAAGTCTCAGAGCGAGTGACGTCACCGATCGAAACCCTATTACCCCGCTAACTAGCAAGCCATTTCACACCGGTTACATAGGCCTAGGTACACAATTATATAAAACGGAGAAACTTCCTCCGAATTTTCCCATAAGAATTGCTTTCAAAACATTCTCATCCGTTTTCATTTCTGCAAAGGTTTGTAGGCTAAACTCTAAGGTCTTTGGTGATACACAAAGTACACAACAGAAACAATATTCTTGTTGCCTCAAAATCACACACACTTCAAGGCCTTCAGATAGAAAACATTCAAACAGTGAATGGCAACTGATAGTCACATCAAGAATTCTGCAATGATATTGAATTATGTATCAAACGTAAAGTATCCCAAATTCCATGCCAACTTCAAATTATTAGCACAGTCATTAAATTTGATAAAAACATAACTCACCAAAGATGACTAAATACAGACACATTTGTTCTGTCTCTCTGTGAGCTGACTGCTCGCTAGGTCTGATGTCTGGGAGCTGACTGCTCGCTAGGTCTGATGTCTGTGAGCTGACTGCTCGCTAGGTCTGATGTCTGTGAGCTGACTGCTGGCTAGCTCTGATGTCTGTGAGCTGGGATGGGAATGGAAGCTGAGTTTCCCACGCAGTCCAGCCCCCCTTCACTATCACACACCTGTGACCTGCACACACAGACACGCACACGCACACACTGGCTGATAAGGAGGACACAAACACTAAATTGTTCAATAACAAATGCATAGCAGCAACTTGTCTGCAATTAATAGCCTATAGCCAGGATTTTATTCTTCTCAAAGTAACTTTAAGTTATTAAAAAAGGTATTAAAATAACAAGTATGTGCGATATACTGTGTTACATTTCATTGTATCTAATTACACACAATCTTAAATAGTTTGACACAAATGTGTTTCATTTGTTAGTGTAAGTACCTTTATTAATGTGACACGTTTCCTTCTCCTCCTCTATGCCCCCTCATAGACATCCCCTGCCCCCCTTACCTCATCTCTGTCAACTGTACCACAGACAGAAGGGGTAACCCAGATACGTCACAGGGGCTATAAAGTCGAAGCATCCGTTTAGAACGTTTTCTCACCCCCAAATATGGTGGTGAGAGGAAGTCCACTGGACATTTGGGGGGTGAGAAAACGTTCTAAACGGATGTGGGAGAGGATTGAACTAGCTGAAACTGGGCCAACATTCTGATTATTTTCTCCTCGATGAAACATTTGATCTCAATATATTTTTCTGTTCCAAAAACTAGAATCTGTTACGAACACAGTGCACTAGATTTTACTCTTTGTCAAAGTAAAAAAAAAAAGAAAAAAAAAAGTGCGCTGTTTAGAAGGAGTACAAGGTCTAATTGAGATTCTGCACACGCGCACTTCACAGAGGAGGCGTTCCCTAACGGAAATATGCAAATACATGTTACAACGTGTCAATAGGATCTCGCTAGCTCGTGCTTGGCACTGCCCACTTCCTTGCCTGTTCTGTCCACCATGCTTCATTTTCTCCCACTGTAAACGACACAGATTAACTATCTTGGGTTAGTTATACATATATTTTTGACTGCACTGTTGAAAACAAGTAGGTTAGAGTAAAATTGTCCCATTCCAAATCATCATCAATATGATATGTTAAAGGAACGATATTTAGTTTATGGTCCCTGACATAAACTAAATACGGTCTCGGAGCTCGTTTCTTTTCTCCCGAGTTCCCAGTTGTTCGGAACGCTCGTACGTCGGAGATATCCGAGTTCCCAGTGATTTTAACATGTGGAATGAATATTGGGTCATGTTCATTAAAGCAAGCAAAGGGAAACATTTTGCAGCGGAAAACAAACATGAACGTATTTTTTATTGGACGCTAGGTAGTTCCTCTCTGTTTCAGTACGTTTTCTTCCGTTTGGTGCCTAATAAACACGAAACCTGACTGGATAAATTTGAATAATTGGATAGGCTACCTTGCTAGGCTGATCAATAGGCTACACAGCTAAGATTCCCAGTGCCGCCTTTGACAAGAAATCAACGCAAACGACAAAATGGACAATGTAACTTTGTTTCGTCTTCTTTAGCTCTAAATTGATTCTAGTTACACTGTTACAATTTTTAACTGAACTAGTCGTTCTTTTAAATTGTTTTATTTTCCTCTTCTTCTAGACTGGTGTTTTGGGAATATCTTTGCTCTCTAATAAACTCGCTGAGATTTTCACAGAGGATTCGGAAAATGACAGAACGTTCTATGGGTTTTCTGACGGTGAAAGTGATCTATGTGATAACAAGGTTTGATATCAGTGTAATTTTGTACATTTATTTGCATCTATTTACAAATTATCCAGTCAATGAGTTTATGCTGTTTAATCCGGTCATTGTAAAATCCTGATTTACCCACAGCAATTTACTTTAATAATAGGCCTAATTTCAAAATGTACTGTTTAGAGGGAATCAGATTTGTATGGACCTCGTTCTCATTCAGTGGTTCCATAAGTAGATCTATATGGTTTGTCAAAAACGTGATAATATTCAGGTAGTTCTGGTTATCAACTGTTATTTCTTACTTCATCTATCTACCCGTCTTTCCACCAGAGTTCAGACAGTGGCAATCCAGTGGATCTCAAAGGCAGCCCCATAAAACAGCCTGTACCCTATCGCTTCACATTACGGGTGGTACTGCGCCCCCGTAAGCTAGCCACACCAATTCCTCACTCCAGTGAAGAGGAGAGGAAGATGAAGGCTGAGAAGAAGGGAACAGTCAGATTTGACGTTGAAGAGAAGCCCGTGACCGACGCAACACAGCCTGTTAAACAACAACAGTCAGATTCTGATTCTGATGATCTAGCACAGTCTGGCTCTTTTCTGGCCAAGAGAGCCCAGAACGTCAAGGCTAACAAAGCTATGGTAAACGTGCCTTTTGGTAAAATTAACACACACTCCTGAGAGATGACATTCAAACAATGTCACGCTTATCTGTACAACTAATGCTGTGTAATCCTTGTTTTAACTCTGTCTCCTGCAGTTGGCTCAGTTGATAGCAGACCTGCATAAGATGCCAGGAGCTGCCCTGCTGAAGAGTCACAAAGAAGGCAATCTTAAAAAGGAGAAAGGCTCTGTGAGTTGATTGCATGTTTTCTTACTCACCATGGATGGGCATGTTCAATGAATTCAAGTCCCTAGAGAGGATGCATTGGATGCAGTGGAGTGAGGGAGATTGGGTGGGATAGATGCTGTTCAACTTTCAACACCTTTTCTATTGGCCAGTGCAGCTTTCTTCAACTTTTCTATTGGCTAGTGCAGCTTCATTGCCCCTTGATCTCTTCCTATTTCCCCTGCAGCGAGCGCCCCGCTCCAAGGAAGCAGTAGAGAAGTCCAGGACGAACCCTAAGAGATCCTCCCGGAGACTGACCCGCTCCATGGGCGGAGCTGAGAGCTTGGAGGCACACCAGGAGGAGAGGGAGCTGGAGCTCAGTCTGGAGGAGGAACTATTGGAGGTTAACAAATACCCTTTTGACACGAATATACCGACCCAAACTGTGCTGCACCAATGGTGGATGCCGTAACCAAGCTAGCTCAGTATTTTTTGGGTTAAGTTCAGCTTTGTGTGGCCCCAGTAGATTCAGATAGAATGAAATGTAGCTTGTGATGTATAGATATTTATTCTGGTGATAGATTTATCAACGAGCGGTCCGTCTTCTTTTCCAGGTACGTGGTGATCCGAGGAGGAAGGGAGCTCCGCGTCCCAAACAGGCCAAACCTCACAACATAAGACCTGTGGAGGAGATCACCGAGGACGTGCTACTGCTGGTGGCAGACCACACGACAGAGAAGGTGTACAACAGAGCCACAGTAAGTTAGGTCTCACCAAAGTCGAAGGGGTATTGTCTTGTGCACGATACAATACAATTTTGTTGACCAATTTGTATCAAAAATGTATTTTTGCGATTTCTTGTTGATTTGACGTCTGTCTGATTCTCAGGGCTCAACGTGTCACCAGTGTCGCCAAAAGACTACCGACACCAAAACGTGTTGCCGTAGTGAGGAGTGTCGTGGTATAGTGGGACAGTTCTGTGGCCCGTGTCTGAGGAACCGATACGGAGAGGACGTCAGGAAAGCCCTGCTCGACCCGGTAGGAACCTCATCACTTGTCTTTTATACCCTTTTCATGTCAACCAAAATCTTACTGTGCTGGCTCTGATTTTTTTATTTTCAGTTGCATAACCAGGCTAGCACAGTTAAGCTTGATGTGGCCTGGCTTGGTTCAGCTGTTGTGTGGAAAAAACATGATTCATCAATATTTTTAAAGTCTGTAGTCTCCCTGCTCCTAGAAAGTAGTTCCCTTATCAGTAGGTAGTAGCTTACAGCACACTGTGTTCATGGCCATATTAACTATCCACATGGTAGCATGTGAATTAATTAACAGGACTTTTAAAGCCTAGCTGCAGGTGCATTGGGTATGTGAGTCATTCAGACACTCTAGGAGATTATGAAAGTCTTGAAGTTCAAATTTGTATTTGTTTTGTTGTCCCCTGCTGCAGGACTGGCGGTGTCCACCGTGTCGAGGCATATGTAACTGCAGTTTCTGCCGTGCCAGAGACGGACGCTGCCCAACTGGAATCTTATTCCCTCTGGCTCAGTACCATGGCTTCTCTGATGTCCACTCTTACCTCAGCAGGTCAGCGCTACCCCGAACCCTTACTATCTCTGGCTCAGCAGTCTAAGGCACTGCATGAGGCGTCACCACAGACCTGGGTTTGATCCCGGGCTGTATCACAACCGGCCATGATCGGAAGTCCCATAGGGCGGCGCATAATTGGTCCAGCGTCGTCCGGGTTAGGCTGTCATTGTAAATAACAATTTGTTTAAAAAAAATACCACGGCTTCTGTTGTCCACTCTTACCTCGGGTCAGTCCAGGGGCCATATGCATCTAGCCTCTGAGTAGGAGTGCTGATCTAGGATCAGTTTAATACATATGGCCCCTGAAATTCAACCTCTTATCCTCTGCTTTAGGGCACAGCCACTTGTAGTTCTGAATAGCAAGGGTTTCCTCCCTCAAGTATTGCAATTATGGATATTTATACTTGACAATGACTTTTTTTTCTTCTAGTCTACGCAGTAAACTGAAAAATGGGGAGGACTGAGGATCTATGAATGGGAGTCTTCGATGTCCTTGTCTGACCACCAGAGGGAGCAGTTGTGAATCACTGGTCTGGGAATAAGGCTGTTTGACTGGCACCTATCCAGATGAGGTTTATGTTCTATAGCGTCTAACATTGTTTCTACTGCTGTTTTTGAGTTGAATATTGATTTTAATCCGATTTTTTTTTAAATAAAATACTTTTGACAGTGTCTGAGTTTAGTCAATAAAACCAGATTTATTTTAAGGTCACATTAAAAAAACAGAATATATTTGAATGTTAGTCATTCACTTTACTGAGGACTTGACACAACACCAGTCAACTCTCCTGAGATGCCAAAGGGGCAGACAAAAATTGGATACAACGTCAGATTTAAAGAATATGCCATTTAGCAGACACTTATCCAAAGCGATTTAGTCACGTGTGCATGGTTGGCCCCATCGGGCATCAAACCCACAATCCTGGCGTTGCAAGTGCCATGCTCGACCAACTCCGTCAATAGGATCATAAATCTAAAAAGAACAGATCACACATTTTGTATTCATAATTTTTAATCCAGCTGTTGGCATTTGTAGTAATAACATTCAAAATAAAATAAAAACTCCCTTTTTTTTAATGAAATAAAAACATGTTAAGGGCACTTGTCTGAAAATAAACTAAATTGCGAGGAAGGATAGGAGTATAAATCAAATACTGAAACAATACATTTCCCACAACTTGTAGTTGATCAAGCTCGAAGTGGACATCAAGTACTTAACGCCTTTCAAAAGTGTATCCACAATGGCACCCTATTCCCTTTAGTGCACTACTATTGACCAGGGCCCATAGTACTACATAGGGAATAGGGTGCCATTCGAGATGCATTTAGAACCCCAGCTAGTCAGTCTTCTGCAATACAACATCTGTGACTGACTGGATTAAATAGTGACGAGGTCCATCGTAACGTTTGATCAAGTTTGTTAGACCCGGGCTTTCTGTTTGAGACAACCTTATGATGCTGTTCTTATGAAATAAATCGTACATCTTTCTTCCAAAACATGCAGGCCAGTGCTGTTACGGAAGTAGGGTTGGAAAATGCCGGAAAAGTTAAATTCCTGGAAAAGGGATTGCGTAAACAGGAAATCCCAACCAAGATTTCTTTAAAACCTGGGAATGTTACTGGTATTTTGCAACCCTAATACAGAAACCCAAGCTGTAATATGACCAGAGTCCGGTTATTTTGACAGACTGTCTAGAATGGAGAATGAGACATTCCATTCCAGCTCTCTTAAAAAGAATATGGATTTTTGGTTTTAGCTGAGATTTATTTTTTTGCATTATTTGGAAATAAGACTTTAAATGGTTAAAATAGTCAGAGGAATTTGATATCCAAATGCATCAGAGAAAGTACTTGAGTATGACGCAAATTGACAAATATTACCAGAGAAGTAAATAATATGTACTGGGACTGGACCGTATTGAATACATACATAGTTCATTCTATAGACAGAACACTTTTGAAATATTTTAAACAAAATCTACATTTATATAAAAGTTTATAATAATAGAAGTTTAAGATTGATTGTGTATGAGAGACTCACAACAGAAAGGCAATCTCTTGCAACCATATAAAGTTCAGTTGATCCTTCCTATGCTAAGAATTTCCGTAGCTTTACACAAGAAAAAAAGGAAAAAAACATATGTACATACAAAAAGACTTATCCCAAATTCTTTTCTTTTTTTGCTATGATAAATGTATCAAAGCATGATGGCTTGAATGTGTACCTATATAATAATCATATAAAAAGGCAAAAAACAAGGAGATATTTCATGACGATTTTAGATTTGTGTCCAAAAATGGCACCCATTTCCCTATTTAGTGCACTACTTTTGACCAGGACCCTATGTAGGTGATCGGGTGCCAGAGTGTGTCCTCCATCCCCTGCTGATTAATGCTCCTGGGTCTGGGCTGTATTCAGGGACATGAAACGTGCCAAACGCTGCAGATACAAATAGAAAGAACAGAGCTGATTCACTATTCTATCCCACATCATATGTTACCATCTGAATGTTGTGTAACGTTACATCCTCCTGAACAGGGCCCAGAAGTCACTAGTGACCAAATAATGATAAGCCCCTCCCCCATCCACACTGGCCTCCAATGAGAAAGAACCAACAGTGATACTGGGCTAGACAAGAGAAGGTGTGAGAGACCAGGCGAGGCCCAACCCACTCAACCAGCTAGTACAGTGGAGTACTGAAGTTATCCCTGGTGTATACTGTACTATACCCAGACAGAGGGGGGGGTTGGACAAGAAGAAGAGACCTGAGAGGGGGGTGGCTCCTAGCCATGGGGAGGGAGGTGAGCAGAGCACTGGACTGAGTAGCAGTAGTGTGTTTCTGCATTCTGTACAAATAGAGATAGGAAGTGATGGATTTTGTATTGTGTTCCAGAGAAGGAGCCTTTGTGAATGTGTTACTAAAGTTAGGACGACCTATGATAACCACTGTAGTAGTACCATTCATTCCCTTCCATTATCGATCAGATCTTAGGTAACTAACATCTAGACTCCTCTCCACCCGACTCATAGCCAATGAAATGGGTAAGGTCATGGAAATACGCCATAGCAGTGTATCTAAAGGGACAGGGACTTCCTGGATCCTGTCTCAGCTCTCAAAAATATCTAACCAGAGCTCTCCCCTCCCTTCCTATCATTAGCCCTTAGTTTTACTGTATATAATCTAGACTCATATAGCCCTTATAGATCAATGTCCGCTGCGCCACTACTGTCCTGACCCCCACATCCAATCAGTAATCAATATCCGTTACTGTTGATGGAGTGCAGGTCAGCCACCTGCATCACGTTGATGCCGCTGCTGGCCAATCGGGCGATGCCCTCGGGTGACAGTGTCTCCATGGCGATGAGGGCGTGCTGGTCATTGACCCCGGCCCCGCCATCTGTGGCTCCGCCTCCACCCGACTGAGGGGCGGAGTTATCGGAGGTCACAGCGCCACCGGTGGTTCCTTTCTTGTTGAGGTGGGTCTTGAGGTGTTTGGAGAGGTGGTCGCTGCGCATGAAGCGCTTTGGACACTCCGTACACGTGAACTTCTTCTCACCTAGACGGCATGAAGAGGTTACAGGTTAGTAGTGATTATCTTGTAACCTGGAGAGTGTCTCCTTCAAAACAGAACAAATGTCTCCTTATTTGTCTTCTCTTTTTTTTCACTTCATATTTTATCTCTCTGGCATCAGTGGTTTCTTTCATCATGATTATTCAGAAATATACCTAATCTGCACAGAGGTCATTGTTACGTTGGGACCAATAGGAGAAAGACTGAAGTGTCTGCAAATGTAGATCATTACGCAATACGGTCAAAGGTTATTCCTGAGACCTGGTTATCACCATATAATAAACCTAGTCAGAGGCTGTAACTAGGGCCCAGAGTTGTTCCTCGTCCAGTCATCACAAGGTCAGGGAAAACTCATTGTCCTAGTCAGCAGTGACAGGCAACAACCATAGAGATGCACTATGTAGATATCGCTCCATTATTTACTGTTTACAAAAATTCTAATAGTTCGCCTGATTTCAGTTTGTGTGACAAAACAAGCAAGAACAGCGTAGAGAATCATTCTATCATCTAAACCTCTGTGAAATATATTTTCCATAACTAAAAATATATTTTTGCAGCTGTTTGAAGCTGGTGTACAAACCGAAAGTAAAAAGATACAAAAACAGGAAGCATAGAAATAGCGCAGATCTACAACTCGCAATTATAGATCTGTCTATATTGTGAGTTGTAGATCTATAATTGCGAGTTGTAGATCTGTCTACAACTCACAATTGTAGACAGATCTATAACTCGCAATTCTATGTGAAATTGGTCAGGTCGCACAAAAGTGACATATAGCAGTGTCAAAGTACTAACTAGGAGGGGCCGCGTCAAAGTACTAACTAGAGGGGCCGCGTCAAAGTACTAACTAGGAGGGGCCGCGTCAAACCACTAACTAGGAGGGGCCGCGTCAAAGTACTAACTAGGAGGGGCCGTTCAAACCACTACTAGGAGGGGCCGCGTCAAACTACTAACTAGGAGGGGCCCGCGTCAAACTACTAACTAGGAGGGCCGCGTCAAACTACTAACTAGGAGGGCCCGCGTCTAGTACTACTAGAGGGGCCGCGTCAAAGTACTAACTAGAGGGGCCGCGTCAAAGTACTAACTAGAGGGGCCGCGTCAAACTACTAACTAGAGGGGCCGCGTCAAACTACCAACTAGAGGGGCCGCGTCAAACTCAAAGTCTCAGAATGGGGTGAAAATGGAAGCCATATTGGTCAGGGATATATCCAAACCAGTCTTGTGTGGTGAGGCTGGGTACGGTGACAGTCACAACACTACCTCCAGCTCTGTTTGGTGAGGCTGGGTACGGTGACAGTCAACACTACCTCCAGCTCTGTTTGTGTGGTGAGGCTGGGTACGGTGACAGTCACAACACTACCTCCAGCTCCGTTTGTGTGGTGAGGCTGGGTACGGTGACAGCTAAATTGACAACTCCCATAGACGGGTTAGCTGACAACGTCACCAAAATGATGCGGGCTCTTCAATGGGGCAGAAGGCCGTGCGTTATGATTCTGGATAGTCAGATAGCGAGCGACAAATGACAAGAAACTGCCATGTGGGGAATCCTAAGTGACTGGTTTCAGCTACTTTGACCTTGTTCTTGATACCTTGTTTTGAGGTGTTCTGGTGGATGTCACAGCTAATATAGATCAAATTAGCTAGCTAGCCAACATAGCTATTAGCTAGCCAACATAGCTAACCAACATAGCTAGCCAACAACTGTAACGACAAAGAGAAAAGTGCTCATTGTGCAACTTGATTTATGTTTTCAATAAACATTGGAGATGAAATATATAGTTGACATGTTTTTAACAATCTAAGCCAACCCAATCTGTTTTTCTCCATAGTTACGCGTGTCGGGTTTTGCTGCTAAACAACCAACCCATCTATCGTCTCAGTATAACGGATCAATAAAGATATATTTTTAAATCGGCTTGGCCGTCTCACCTGTGTGTGTCCTCTTGTGGCGTTGCAGTTCGTCTGAGCGAGTGAATTTCTTCCCACAGAAGGACCAGCCGCAGACGAAGGGTCGTTCTCCAGTGTGCCAGCGAAGGTGAGCTCTCAGGTGAGATGTCTTACCGTACACCTTCCCACAACCTGGCATGTGACAGATATGCTGCTTCTTCTTATTGGGATCTCTGAACAGACAAAGGGGGAATTGACAGTCATTTTRCTGTTAGGCTATTTGATGTGTGCCACCAACCTTTTGTGCAGTTTCAGAAACATTGCCCCAGTCATCGCATACATCATGTCGCTCAAATATACTTCCCAACCGGTCTCCGATTAGCTTGTATTGTTATTATTTAAAAATTTCCCCCCCTCTCTGGCACCAGCATTTTTTATTCATCAGGATTATTCCTAAATTAAAATCAAATCTGCACAGAGGTTATTGTTACGTTGGGACCAATAGGAGAAAGACAGAAGTATCTGCAAATGAGTCATAAGCAATAGGGTCAGTGGTTCTTCCTGAAACCTGGTTCTAACCATATAACCTGGTTCCTGGCTACATCATCATAAAAATCAACAGAAAGGCTTCCAGGTAATAAAAGCCAACATTTGACCCAGCTCTTGACGTTTCCCGATAGTGCAGCAGTGTTGACAGACTCAGACGTTACGTACCGTGCCTCTCCGTCCTTACAGAAGGGACAGGTGCAAGCTTCCCTGCGTGTCCGGCGGCTCTGAGGCTGAGGGGATGTGTCTCCCTCCTCCATGACCGTGCCGTCATCCAGACTGTCCCCCCCTGTCTGCAAACCCTGGTCTCCTGTAGAGGAATAAACAGGAACTTCAGCCTACAATAGACATACAGTATATTAAGTGTTTACAAACAGCATTGGTCTTCCCGTTCATGAAAGCTTACTGTGACAAATCAATTGGTTTAGGTGTGTATCTAGAACCATTGGGCATTACAGATACAAAATCACCCAGGAAAATCAAAGTTTATTGGTCACGTACACAGTTTAGCAGATGTTCTAGCGGGTGCAGTAACTGCTTAGCAATAAAGAGACCTGCTTAGCATAAAGAGACCTGCTTAGCATAAAGAGACCTGCTTAGCATAAAGAGACCTGCTTGCATAAGAGCTGCTTAGCATAAAGAGAACGCTTAGCATAAAGAGAACTGCTTAGCATAAAGAGAACCTTGTGACAGTCAACAGACCAAATACAATAGCAGGTGTATTAATATTCTGTCATTGTACTGTGGAGACTAAACCAGTTTAAACATCTTATTATCCTACCTAAATTACAAGTCCAACCAGTATGGTCAGGTTGAGCCATTGGAAATCCCAATCCCAGTCTAATTTCAGGACAGAGGAAAAACTAGAGCCAAGCCATAAAATGTAAATGCTGGTAGGAACAGGGCAAACTTGGACACACCACCTAATGTGTGTGGTGTGTGTCTGTGGGCGCCTTGATAAGACACCGACAGGGTGGGTGGGGTGGTTACACCCCCTCCGCTACTCCAACTGACTGCCGGACCAACAGGCCTTCTACTAGCCGACTGCGGACCAGACAGGCCTCTTACTAGCCGACTGCCGGACCAAGACAGGCCTCTACTAGCCGACTGCCGGACCAGACAGGCCTCTTACTAGCCGACTGCCGGACCAGACAGGCTCTTACTGCCGATGCCGGACCAGACAGGCCTCTTACTAGCCGACTGCCGGACCAGACAGGCCTCTTACTAGCCGACTGCCGGACCAGACAGGCCTCTTACTAGCCGACTGCCGGACCAGACAGGCCTCTTACTAGCCGACTGCCGGACCAGACAGGCCTCTTACTAGCCGACTGCCGACCAGACAGGCCTCTTACTAGCCGACTGCCGGACCAGACAGGCCTCTTACTAGCCGACTGCCGGACAAGACAGGCCTCTTACTAGCCGACTGCCGGACCAGACAGGCCTCTTACTAGCCGACTGCCGGACCAGACAGGCCTCTACTAGCCGACTGCCGGACCAGACAGGCCTTTACTAGCCGACTGCGGAGACCAGACAGGCCTCTTACTAGCCGACTGCCGGACCAGACAGGCCTCTTACTAGCCGACTGCCGACCAAGCACAGGCCTCTTACTAGCCGACTGCCGGACCAGACAAGGCCTCTTACTAGCCGACTGCCGGACCAGACAGGCCTCTTACTAGCCGACTGCCGGACCAGACAGGCCTCTTACTAGCCGACTGCCGGACCAGACAGGCCTCTTCCTAGCCGATGCCGACCAGACAGGCCTCTTACTAGCCGACTGCCGGACCAGACAGGCCTCTTACTAGCCGACTGCCGGACCAGACAGGCCTCTTACTAGCTGATTGTCACTGAGTCACAGAGGAGTAAAGGAAATGCTTAGTCAATGCACACCAATCGTCTGTTACTCTGAACGCACACCATGCAGATACTGGCATCATGTAGCGTGAACAAGGCAAACCAGTTGGCTTACTTAACACTACTTTGCATTCCCGGCATCAAGTTACATTTGTTTGTTGACATCAAATAATTCAAAACCAACCAACTGAATGAAACCTTTCTGGTTACAACAATTAAAGTGCAGATATGGGTAAGTCTACAACTGTGACCACYTGTGCGTCAAGCTAAGTAATATATAAAATAAATAAAAATCTCCAGCAAAATCGGTCCGTTTAAGATATGGGCTGCGTCTCAATCCACCGTATCCATCTAGGTCGGCCTTTCGCGTCTGAACGGTTTGGCATCGAAAACTATGATGACCAATCTATGGAAAGAGACTCTCGCGAACATGATGGTATTCTCCATCTTGCTCTACGACCTACGCAAGTGTCACGAGACTCATCTGAAGGACCCATTCAAACAGAAGTATGGAGGTCATTTTGTGTGTGCCCCCCCCCTCAAAAAAAAAATATTTCCTGAGCTTTCTTACATCTCCTAGACATAGTGCAGACACTTCAAAACCTTTATTTTTACCTGTCCTTTTTCCCCCCATTTATGAATGTGATACTCAATGCGTTTCTATGGGCTGTTCAATAGGATAAGTGTTAATTCAGTCCTCAGCAGAACACTTACCAGCTGTGTTAGAGATGGTGATGGGGACTCCTTGTAGCTGGTGCATCTGTAAACCAGAGTTCTGCAGTGTGTTGAGGTTGATGGTGTGCAGACCAGGGAGTTGCATGGTACCTCCCTGGGCCTGGCCCAGCTGAGAGAGACCCTGCATGGGGGCCAGGGTGATCTGGGTCCCCGCTGGGCTCTGCAGCTGGAGGGTCTGCCAGCTCACCTGGAGGGATGAGGAAGAGGGATTGATTAGCAGATCGAGGAAGTCCGTATTGATCGATTAGGAACGGACACATTTAAGTTATATTTTCCATGTTGTTGGACTGAGATGAGTTCACATTTCTTTCATCACAATTATTCAGAAATTAAAACATCATACATCATCTGCAGAGAAAATTGTTACATTGGATCATAGGAGTAAGACGGGAGTGTCTGTAAGTCAGTGGTTCCCAACCAGGGTTACTATGACCCCCCCAGGGGTACCTGGTCTATCCACATGGGGTACTATGATAAGACTCATGAGACCATAGGCCTACTGGTAAACTGCAGGAGGGGGTATTTCAGGGGTACTCCAGACAGAGCAACATTCAGTTGGTGGTACAGTAAGGGAAAAAAGGTTGAGAACCAATGTGCTAAATGACAAATGTAAAATGTAAGCTATAGGGCCAGGGGTTATACCTGAGAACTTATAATAACCTAGTCAGAGCCTGTAACTAGGACGCTAGCACCAATCAACAAAACATTCCGAAAAGCTTGAGTAGAACTTCTAACTCACCTGTCCGTTGAGGCCGACGGTCCTCAGCAGGATGGGAGAGGTGTTAGGGATGGTCTGAATTTGCAGGTTCTGCAGGGCATCCTGGGTAAGCGTTGGGGTCGCGAACACCTGTCCTCCAGCTGAGATCGTCTGCAGGGAGGTCCCTCCTTGGATGAGCTGCTGGGGTTGAATGAGGATCTGTTGCGGCTGATCTCTGTTATCTGGCTGGATGGGGATCCCGCCACCGGAGTTCTGGAAGCCGTTGGTGCTCTGAGTCTGCTGTGTCATGCCTCCATACGAGGTGCCTGTCTGAGTGGTGGTGGTGGTTGAGTTGGTGTAGTACGTGCCAGAGGTTGACACTACCTGCTGCATCAGCTGCTGGTTAGAGCCTCCGTCCCCTTCAGACCCACTAGCTGCACTGACCGGAAGGAGGGTAATATTGCCATTTAGGAGCCCAGGCATATTAGCCAACTGGAACTGGCCCTGGTTGTTCTGCAGGACGCTGTTACCCAGACCTAGGTTCTGTAGGGGGATGGCTTGCTGTAGGAGCCCGGCGGGCATGGTTAGGATATTTCCTCCACTCCCTGCTCTAACCAACTGCTGACCCCCGTTAGGCGAGGAGACGAGCTGGAACTGTCCGGCCCCAGCTGCATTAGGGTCCTGCTGCACCCCTGCCTGGGCAAACTGTAGATGCTGGCCATCTACCGTCTGGAACTGAGGGATCACCTGGTAATGGATGTTGGGCATGGACACAACCTGGCCCCCAGACATGGTGAGGACCTGCTGGCCCTGTAGAGAAGGAGCTGAGGACAGCACATACTGCTGCTGTCCCTGGTGCCCACTGGAGACCGACGTCAACACCTGCTGCCCCCTGTTCTTCCCCGAGTCGCCCACGGTCATGACCATGCCAGTAGAGTCGGTGGTGATGGTGTTGGAACCACTGGAGCTACCGAGACTGACCGGGATGATCTGCCAGCTCCCATTGGCTGTCTGGGTCAGCTGGGCTTGGCTCAGGTCTAACTGTTGTTCAGAGCCAGAGTCACTCTCGCCCGGGGTGTCGATTCTACTACAGGTCGCTGCCAACAGAGCTAAAGGAGAGGGCTGCTGGGAGTCCTGCAATAAAAAAATATATGTTGGATTTTTGTTGTGAAGCTACTAGTACAGTATACAAACTCAACAAATTGTTCACAGGAAGAGTAGCTCCTACATGTGCAACATCTAAATGGGGATCTAATCAATAAATAAGATACAGCATCACAATAGCTCACAAAACTTTACCGATGGGGTTCTGTTTGATGTGACCCYGTGATCTGCTTTTCAAAGTGTGCATAAGAGAAACCAAATCTAGTCTGAAAGGGTTCAATTAAAACCACAGTGAAAGACAAACAATTAACATAAAAATGTAAAATTCTTGTCACATTTGCCATGGTTTTAACATCACACCTACAGTGAAACGTGACAGTACACACAGCATTCCAGCGTATGTGCTGCAGCAGCCATGAGTGAGAGGGCGAGAGTGGAGTGAGAGGGCAAGCCAAGGGAGAGGAAATGGGAGAGCGCCAGTGGCAAATGGGTGGGATCACATTTTTTTTTTAAAGAGCAGCGGCGGGCTAAACTTCCCCTCCCCCAACCCACCCACACCTTTATCTTGCCCTATAAACTAGCTCACTCAGCCGAAGCCACCCCCTCCAACGCCAGCCAAAATGGGCTGTGCGAGTTGCTGTATGGGGCTGGCAGGAACTCCCCGTGTGGGATCATCCACCTCTACGACTGCCTATATCCCCACCCCGGTGACATGTGCTTGTGAGAAATCAACAACACTGATCAAAACCCATTCCCACCACTGACCACAGTTAAGCTACGCATTATCCATAGCTAGCTAGCTAAAAATGTCTCATGCTTGCTACTTTTCTAGCTAGTTAACGTTAGATGTCAGGGGGGGGGGAAGGGGTAACGTCTCTAGCAAACATCAGAGGAATACATTGATTGCACGTTATCTGGGAATGTGTAATGTTATTTGACTGGCAAGCATACCTGTCCGGTATTTGTGTTTCGCTTTTGAAGAAAGCCTCCGCCGCTTTCCACCATCGCGGCCATTTCATCCTGTTGGTCTGTAAATGTAACGTTGCAAATGGATTAGCTGCTAACAGTAGCTAGCTACCTGATATTAGTTGCCAGTTAAACAAGCAGGCTAGATATTACAGCTGACACGACTATGATACTTTCATTAGATAAAAACACTGCTAATACCACGAACTAGCAAACTAGTTATGTAAGTTTTTCAAAACAACCGTAAACAGCTGCTAACTGGCTAAAGAAAGTAGCTAGCTCATAGCATGGGAACGATTAGTGGGTCTTAATTACACAACCACAAGAGCTAACTAACGTTAGTTGACTGACTAGCTAATGACATGATATTCGAGGAGTTTAAAATTGGGCTAACAAATGCATGTTTTCCAACCTTATCTAGTTGTTAGATAATCTAGCCAGCTAGCTACCTCATTCGACTTTCCATCCTAAGTGACTGGCTAACCATTAGCTCGTTAACGTTAGCTACGATTCAATAAATGGTTATCAAATTTAGGGCTAAATAGCGGAGGAGTTTGAGACCTTGTAATTTCAGATTTGCCTAGCTTTATCTGCTCTATAACAATCACCTACTATTAGTTCACTTCATAGACTTTTACAAACTACTGTAGCTACTTCTGAAGAAAAAAAAGTTCACCTACCACTCATAATTTCGAGACGGGAGGAGTTTCTCGGGCTTCTCTCAGGTTGACATCAACTTTTTGCTCATCAACCAAACGTGATGGTTCTGCTACGAAGGAGAAAAAAGGAAAAAATATTATCCAATCAGATGTCGAATTGTGTTGTTGTGGGCCAATGAAAATGCTGTTTTCTTTCATAACTAGACTCCCTCGCGGGGGTTTCTACGTTAAGCAGTGTGAGCTTGATTTAATACCTAAACTTAATTTGCGCTTTTAAAAACCTGTGGAACGACTGTATCTTGCTCCCGAAGTGCCTGCATGCCACACCGTGTAACTTGAATCAAGTGCACCCCATGTATGAGTGACACCAGCCTCTACCTAATGAGAGTTGTAGTTATTCTAAAATGGGAAGAGCTGACCAATGGGGATGTGGCCATGGGCGGGTATTTGGGTGGGGTCAACAAACGGTAGGTTGTACCTTTTAGCGGCTACGTTGACTAGAGTGTTTTTGGCGGAAAAGGCGCCATTGACAAACATGACCTAAATAAATTGTTGTTGACGAGCCCAACGGTAACAAAACTAGGCCACATTCACAACGAAAGATATCTTTCAATGTTTCATACATCCTTTACAACATAATGCAAATAAAGGAGGGAGGTTTAGAAATCGCTCAGCAACAGATGGGGCTAAACTTTTTCGCTGGCCACTCCCTGCCTGGATGAACAGTGTGGGCTTGGGAACGTGCAAGGGGATGGCTGGGGCCGGGGTGGGTGGAGAGACCCTTCAATGTGGACGGACTCGTTTTGATAGCGCTGGGAGGAGATTTGTCGTGGGTGGGAGGGTTTTTATGTGTGAGGGGGGTGTCCGTGGAACACATGTGGCCGGGGTAAACATTTCAGTCCCCTTAGGATGGAGTGTGGAGTTGCCAATGCAGGACAGCCACACACCCTCCGCCCTCCCATCGAAGTGGACCACCCCCTCCAGTCCACACTCCACCCCCAATCCATCGCTCAGTGGTACATGCCGAACTGTTCTCCTCCAAGCCCATCTTGTAGATATCCAGAAGCATATAGGCTGTTTTTAGTAGCCTTTTTTTWAATATCCTCACAGTGGATATTGACAATAATATTTAGGTTATAAATAGGTTTTAACGGCCATATGTTTTCTTTTGTAGAACCAAGCCTCCCAAGTTGAGCAGAACACCAGTCATCACATCACAGTCCCATCTGAATCTATGACTAACCCTACAGTAGGGAATTGATTTTAATATGAAATTATAAATAAATACAAATATGACTACCGTTTGAAAGATCTTGGTCCCAAGTAGCCTATATTTCAATCTTGTTTGAAGATCTTTAAAATAGTGTTGCTATTATACTGCCAAAATATAGAAAACAACCACACCAGTCAGAACAGCTTCAGAGCACCTTGGCATCGATTCTACAACTGTCTGGAACTCTATTGGAGGGATGCCCATCGTAACTCCATGAGAAATTCCATCTATTTGAGTTTTGTTGATGGTGGTGGAAAACATTGTTTTCAATTGGGTTGAGATCTGGTGACTGAGACGGCATATGGCATATGGTTTACATTGTTGTCATGCTCATTAAACCATTCAGTGACCACTCGTGCCCTCGTGGATGGGGGCATTGTCATCCTATGGAGGCATAGCCATGGTAACCAAAATAATGGCCTGCACATTTTTATACATGACCCTAAGCATGATGGGATGTTAATTGCATCATGAACTCAGGAAGCACACTTGTGTGGAAGGACCTGCTTTCAATATACTTTGTATCCATCATTTACTCAAGTGTTTCCATTATTTTGGCAGTTACCTGTAGATTCCCTATAATAATTTTTTTTTTKTTGCCAAGTTGTTAGTAATTTCAAGGAATAGAACTTGGAGGGATAGAGTACATACTAGATAACATTGTGGACATGACACAATCACTAGCTTCGTTTACAGCTTGTGTTAACATGTACGTTTCGTAATCTGATCAATATGATCCAATCACTATCTAATCAAGTACAATCAGAATGTGGAAATTATCAGGACAAAGGGCGCGAGTTAGCACCAGTTCTAAACGGGGCTATACTGTGAGCTCTTCTTTATTAGCATACAGTGTATTTTGGCGTCTGTTACGCAGGGAGGATGTGTGTCACAAGTGTTTCACACGCTCTTTTTTTTCTTAAATTGAAACCACACGAACTTCCTTTTCTACCTTCCTTGTATTGTATTTGCGCGTAAAGAGACAGTCAGAGGAGTTGACAGCAATGATGTATATATTATACACATTGGTTGAGAAAGAGAGGCGCGAACATGTAGCCTAGGCGTTGTGTTGATAAAGGTTGAAACGTTTATCCAGGATGAACCGTTTCAGTAAATTGTCATCTGAAAAACAGAAGAAAACCTGGATGAAATATGCAGCGCTAGGTTGACAACAAGATGCAACTCGAGACCGGTGAGCGCAGTGGGAGAAACCAGAATTGAAACCTGCGGTGCTTCAGTGAAGGTAGGCTTGGAATAAAGATTTGCTTCTTTTTTTGAAAAACTTTTTAAWTTTTTTATTTTTACATTTGTCCTTGAATACTGTAGTTTGGTGTAAGCATCTGCATGCGGTTTGTTTTTCAACCATGTTTTCTAAATATGTCCTTGTTTTTGATTGAGCAAATAGGCAGTGCAGTAAAGTTTTATAACATTTTACGTTAGACTGACGATGTGCACTGAAAGATTTCTACCAATATTGGCAGTTGTTAGGCTATAGAATATAATAACTTTCTTTTTTTCTCAGAGGGAACTTCTGTGATTGTCATGTAGGCTATGATTTTTCAGCTCTGGTCAACATTAACATAATTGCAAGCATTTTGTGAGTTTGTGACTATTATGATGATTATCAATGTTTTGTTCTGTTTTTCCTTGTATTATGCATATCGTTCATCTCTATCTTGAACAATGCATCTTTCCTAAGGGCATGAAACAAGATAAAGTTCAACCCGCACCTTTCTAATTCAGAGGTTTTCAGTTGTACAACTGACTAGRWATCCCTCTTTTCCTCTGTATAAGAAGATGATAAATCTGACCCTGGGAATTACAGGCCTGTATCTATCCTCAGTATAACATCAAATATCCTGGAGAGAGTTGTACATGAGCAAATGTATGAATATGTTAACAAACAGTGTCTAATGTATGATTTTCAGTCAGGTTTTAGAAAAACATACGCCACTGATTCATGTCTACTTTACTTGACTGACTTCATCAGGAAAGAGATCGATGAGGGAAATCCGTGTGGAATGGTACTGCTTGACCTACAGATGGCCTTTGATACATTTAAGTCATTTACATTTAAGTCATTTAGCAGACGCTCTTATCCAGAGCGACTTACAAATTGGAAAGTTCATACATATTCATCCAGTTAACCACTGTCTCCTAATCTCCAAACTGGAGGCACTGGGGTTAAGCAGTATCCCTCGAGGCTGGGTAAAGTCCTACTTGTCAGATAGGGAGCAAGTGGTAGAGGTTAATGGTTCACTGTCTCAGGCAAAACCAATGAGTGGTGGCGTTCCGCAGGGGAGTGTGTCTGGGCCTCTACGGTTTTTACTGTATATAAACAATATGAAAGATGCTTGTTCTTGCTCTCCTTTCCTTTATTGCGGATGACTCTACACTTCTGGTGTCTCACAAAAGTAAAACTATGTTGGAGAGCATTCTTAGCACAGAGCTTACTAACATTAGCAAATGGCTTGGATATAATAAGCTATCTCTGCACTTACTGTAGGGAAAACTGAGGCAGTTCTTTTTGGGTCCAGACCTAAATTGTGTAGGTCCTCTGAAATCAGAGTGTAGTTAGGGGGTGAGGTGCTGACTACTAAAACCTCTGTTAGCTACCTGGGAAGCATCCATGATGGAAGCTTGGGGGTGTGAGCATGGCCACTAAAGTGCTAGGGAAGGTTAATGCCAGCACCAAGTTTTGGCTAAAAAGTCCAAGCTGCTTGATAAGGACTCCATGAGAGTGCTAGCCACTGTCCTCATTCAATGCCATTTTGACTACTCTAGTACTTCCTGGTTTGGGGTCTTATCTAATTTTCTGAAGGCGAAGCTCCAGATAGCCCAGAATAAGATGATCAGAGTAGTATTGAAGGTGAGTCCACCTACTCACATAGGCAGGAGCTGCGTTCAGGAACTCAACTGGCTGCCTGTTGAGGCTAGGGTGTCCCAGATTAGACTGGGTTTGGATTAATTAGGGTGTCCCAGATTATACTGGGTTTGGTTTAATTAGGGTGTCCCAGATTAGACTGGGTTTGGTTTAATTAGGGTGTCCCAGATTAGACTGGGTTTTGGTTTATTGGGGTGTCCCAGATTAGACTGGGTTTGGTTTAATTAGGGTGTCCCAGATTAGACTGGGTTTGGTTTAATTAGGGTGTCCCAGATTAGATCTGGTTTGGTTTAATTAGGGTGTCCCAGATTAGACTGGGTTTGGTTTAATTAGGGTGTCCCAGATTAGATGGGTTTGGTTTAATTAGGGTGTCTCAGATTATACTGGGTTTGGTTTAATTAGGGTGTCCCAGATTAGACTGGGTTTGGTTTAATTAGGGTGTCCCAGATTAGACTGGGTTTGGTTTACAGGAATATTTATGGTTCTGGACCCAGATATCTTACTGGTTACTTTCCCCATGTTAAGGATGCACACAACCACAGCAACAGAACACGTGTTGCTAATGTGTGCTTATACAGGTTCAGGAGTAATGCTAGGAAAGGTACTGCCTCGTATACTGGAGCCTCAGAGTGGAATGAGTTGCCTCTGACCATTAAAACAATGTCTTCTCTGGGCAGCTTTAAAAATACAGAAAACAAATGTTTGATGTCATATTTGCCCATGTGAACGTCACCTACGACTTAACTGCAATGATGAGATGGATGTTCTTCTTCTTTGTTTTTTATGTTGTGTTATAACGCGGCCATACTGTGTACAATCGTGTGGATCTTGCCTAGCCATCTTGTCTGAAGAGGATCACTGTAACGGAGACAGAGGGAGTCAGGAAACAGGTGCAGTCGGTGAGTTTAATCAGAACGAACATTGGTGTGAATACAAAAACAGATGTAGGGTCTAAACATGGAGAAACAGGAAACAATACTACCTAACAAGTGATACAACGGAGTGTTAGATAAAGGGGAAGTAATCAGGGAGTGATGGGAGTCCAGGTGTGCCTCACAATGGGGCGCAGGTGTGCGTAATGATGGGTTGCCAGGACCGGTGGTTAGTAGACCGGCAACATCGAGTAGACGTGACAATCACAAGGGAATAAGTCCCAGACTTTATTGTGTTATCCTATATGATTTAACTAATGTGTATGTATGGCTTGTTTTGGTCGAATTAATAAACTCTATCTAATTATAGATTGATTTGAGTGAGTGTGGTGTCAATTATTTTTGAAATAGCAACTATTCATTCCAATCATGTGATACTTTACTATTCCAACCACTTCAAACCAACTGTACTAGATTATTAATCTGGGAATATGTGTTCCTGCTTGAAATGCCCTGTAGGCACCAGTAGCTTCACTCAACATGTCATTAAGCTGGTCATGGTTTTGAAATGTCTAGTATTATATCAATATAAGTCTATTGATGAAATTGTATAATACTAACTTCATTGTTTGGGTTCTACCAGTTGATCGTTATTGAAGTAGGCTATTCAATTAATTGGTGAGCTGTTGAGTGAGTTATGCATATTGTAAAACAGTGTCTCTTTTTGTTGACCCCATGCAGCCCCCCCCCCCCCGTCCCCCCCCCCGTCTGATGGAGAGGCCGTCTTCTACAACCAGGCGTCAGGCCTGGTTCCAGACCGGTCGCCAGTGGCCAACCCTGAAAGAACAAGATCCACAGGGACCTCCATCCATCCACCCGTCTGTTCCACACCAGTCTGCATCAGAGGATGATGTCTTCTCAGATGGTCAGTTCTTATTTTGCCCCACCCCCCCCCCCCCCGCCCCGTCTGATGGAGAGGCCGTCTTCTACAACCAGGCGTCAGGCCTGGTTCCAGACCGGTCGCCAGTGGCCAACCCTGAAAGAACAAGATCCACAGGGACCTCCATCCATCCACCCGTCTGTTCCACACCAGTCTGCATCAGAGGATGATGTCTTCTCAGATGGTCAGTTCTTATTTTGGTAGTTTGATAAAGAGTTTACATTTTGAGTGACATTTAAAAATAAAAAAAAGTTAACTTTACTTAACTAGGCACGTCAGTTATTTACAATGACGGCCTACCTCGGCCAAACCCGGACGACGCTGTGCCAATTGTGTGCTGCCCAAGGGACTCCAAATCACGGCCGGATGTAATCCAGGCTGGATTCGAACCAGGGACTGTAGTGACGCCTCTTGCACTGAGATGCAGTGCCTTAGACCGCTGCGACATTGATGCATTACTGTATAATATCTATTGAACAACAACAACAGGCAGGGGGCTAAAATTCCTTAACAACAACTCTGTTTAGTCTGGTATATTTATAAGTCACAATATGTGGGCGGCTGGCCTCTGCATGATGCATCACAGCTTTGTGACAAAACAGAGCAAAAAAAAATGTACGAAGTGTTAATTGTCTTAATGCTGAATGCTCACCCAGATCGTTCTGTATCTACTGTTTCCACAGGATGCTCAGCAGGAAAGATTGAGAGCTGGCTGCTGGGCTGTGGGTGAGTGAGCATGCCGTGCAAGGTTTGACTTTGAAATGAAAAACTTCAGAGAGAAACTCAATAGGCAAGGATGATGCGTCAGTGGCAGCTAAAGGTTGATGGAAACCGCCCACAGTGTGGGGGAAATGTTACACATGTGAATTGCCAGTATTAAGTTGTGCTCGAAAATAGACATTTTCTGTTTAGGATATGGTTACAGGTCAATGGCATGGCCCAAAGGGGATTCTTGAGTCAGTTCCGAAACACCTTGGTTCTAGAACTAGTTGTGTTCTATTTATACTGTTGGACATTCTATTTCCAAACTTTCTTTGGTGTTGTGTTTATAGTCCCAGGTTTCCATCGTATTTGGTAGAATAGTACTGTTTGTTCTGTTGCTTCCTCCAGTTATGTTTAACAGAAAATAGCATCCATGTTAGCACAGAAAATAAATTGTTGTATAACTGGATGGAAACTTAAGTATTGTGTAATTACTTGTGTATTATTACCAATGATCATAGATGACTTGGTCGCGACTCTATTGGCAACGTGATGTCATGAACGCAAGTCAAATTACTCAAGTAGTCTGAAAACACGGCTAAAAGGGACATGCGAACTTGTATTATTACTTTGTAGGTTTTTCAGTCGGATAAAGTGGGATAAGAAATGCTGGGATGTTCGTACAACATCTGGTTGACTTCACTTGACTCTCTGACAATCCGCTTGACAGCATTTCCTCTGTAGGAAGTGAACAAACTTGTAAAAGCTGTAGCTTTGTTGGACAGACTGAGAGGATAGCTGGCTAGAGATGATCCCTGTAGGGTTGACCCTGTATAGTAAAGATACAGTAGGTCTGGTTTGACCTGGATGTGTTTAACACAGAGAAGGCAAAGGTTAAACAACCATTAATAATCTATCTAACAGACAGTAGTATTTACTCATTCTGACTGCAGCTGATCACTGGGGCTAAATAGCCAGTTAGGATATATATATATATATATATATATATATATAGTACAAGTCAAAAGTTTGGACACACCAACTCATTCAAGGGTTTTCCTTTATTTACTCTTTTCTACATTGTAGAATAATAGTGAAGACATCAGAATTATGAAATAACACATATAATCATGTAGTAACCCCAAAAAGTGTTAAACAAATACAAATATATTTTATATTCTTCAAAGTAGCCACCCTTTGCCTTGATGACAGCTTTGTACACTCTTGGCATTCTCTCAACCAGCTTCATGAGGAATGCTTTTCCAACAGTTTTGAAGGAGTTCCGACATGTGATTGTGGAGGCCAGGTCATCTGATGCAGCATTCCATCACTCTCCTTGGTCAAATAGCCCTTACACAGCCTGGAGGTGTGTTGGGTCGTTGTCCTGTTGAAAAACGAATCATAGTCCCACTAAGCGCAAACCAGATGGGATGATTTTCTCCCCACTGTATATATACATTTGCTGAAATTTCTAAAATCCTGTTTTCACTTTGTCGTTATGGGGTATTGCGTATAGATTGACGAGGGGAAAAAACAAAATTTAGAACAAGGATGTAAAATAACAAAATGTGTAAAAGGTCAAGGGGTCTGAATACTTTCCGAATGCACTGTATATCCACATACAATTTTTAATTGATAGACCAATGGTGTTTATATAAATAGTGAAGAGAACAGGTCCCAAGATCGACCCCTGTGGTACACCTTTATACCTTTATTCAGACTTAACCCCATCAATCAGGTGTCTGAGCTCAGGCCTATCGAGGACAACTTATTCAATAAAATAGCATGATCAACAGGATTTTAGAAATTTCAGCAAATGTATATATATATCATTTTTGAGCTTCACGATTTGTTTTTGTAGTGTTTATTGTTTTGTTCGGTGTCATTTTGATTAAATAAAAGAAAATGTACGCTCACCACGCTGCACCTTGGTCCTCTCCTTTCAACAGCCGTGACACCGTCCTTATGGAGTGGCAGCACAAGAGATGATGTCTATACTCTTTGAATATTTCCTGATAATAATGTTAAATAAAAAAAATGGTGGGTTATTGAGCCAACAATGATGGGTGCTGCACACTTTAAGCAGACTGTGATCCAATTGGTCAGGCTCCTGTGGATTTGTTGTTGTCTATTGCTACCAAAGCATCCAGGACTTGTGTTTCTGTAAATAGTCTACATGTAGCCGGGTTCCTATTACAATCTGAAAGAGTGGTTACATAATAATCAGATTTAGCCTTTCTGAATATGTTATTGTTGTACATAATGATTCCTCAGTTGCTTAAAAGCTTGCCAGTCCGGGCCTAAGCTTCTGTTCCTGGCCTTGACCCAAGCATCATCTCTTTTATGATAATTCCGGAGTGTACCAAGCATTTGATCTGTCTTTAACCCTTTTTTTAAAGGTAGCATGATTATCTACAATAGTATTGAAGACATCTACAAAAAAAGGCTCAAAGCTAAATCATGTTCAGGGATTAGCTGAAATACAATCAAGGTCACTAAAATAAAGATTGTGTAATAAATTWAAAAAAAAAAGCCTGCTCACTGAAGTTTTTTTTAAAGCTTCTTTTAGATTTTTGTATTCTCACATCTCTAATGCATACAACTGGGCAATAGTTACTGTCTTGAGTGAAGACACCAGTAGAAACATATTTATCTGGTGTATCGGTTAAAATAAGAACAATCAGAGTTGACTTTGAAGGATCTTTCGGGTTGGGCCATGTAGGCTTAGTCACCAGCTGGGTGAGGTTTAGATCATTAAACATGTTTTTTAGATTGTCTGAAGCCTGCATTTCTCAATCATAATTTAGGTCACCCAGGATAATAACTTCTGATTTTAGTAAAATAAAAAATAAAAAATGGTYTCCTCATCGAGTGCACAAAGGTTAGCCGGGGGAGGACAATCGACCCCTATAACAGTTATGGATGACATTTTTCCCCAGAAAAAGGCTTAAAGATATACTGAACAAAAATATAAACACAACATTCAACAATTTCAAATATTGTACTGAGTTACAGTTCATATAAAGAAATCAGCCAATTGAAATAAATAAATTAGGCCCTAATCTATGGATTTCACATGACTGGGAATACAGATATGCATCTGTTGGTCACATGTACCTTAAAGAAAAGCTAGGGGCGTGGATCAGAAAACCAGTCAGTATCTGGTGTGATCACCGTTTGGCTCAAGCAGCGCGACATCTCCTTCACATAGAGTTGATCAGGCTGTCGATTGTGGCCTGTGGAATGTTGTCCTAATCTTTTCAATGGCTGTCTGAAGTTGCTGGATATGGGCAGGAATTGGAACACAACTTTGACATCAGGAAACCGCTCTCCCACACATGAGGTTGAGAGGCYGTTTGGCTATACTGTCAAATTCTCAAAAACGATGTTGGAGGAGGCTTATGGTAGAGAAAGGAAATTCTCTGGCAACAGCTCTGGTGGACATTCCTGCAGTCAGCTTGCCAATTGTACGCTCTCTAAAAACTTGAAACATCTGTGGCATTGTGTTGTGACAGAACGGCACATTTTAGAGTGGCCTTTTATTGTCCCCAGTACAAGGTGCACCTGTGTAATGATCATGCTGTTTAATTAGCTTCTTGATTTGCYACACCTGTCAGGTGGATGGATGATCTTGKCAAAGGAGAAATGCTCACTAACAGGGATGTAACTAAATTTGTGCACAAAATCTGAGCTTTTTGTGCGTATGGAACATTTCATTTTTAGGTCAGATCTTGAAACCAACACTTTACATGTTGTGTTTATATTTTTGTTCAGTGTAGTAGCAAAAAAAAAAGAGTCAGCTCTGAACACATAATAACCCTTATTATTAATATCATAGTCCAGAATGTCCCCAGAGATCCAAGTTTCAGTCAATACCAGAATGTCCGGATACGTCTGCATAGCCCAGATCTTAATGTAATCCAGTTTGGGAAGTAAGTTCCTAATGTTCAGATGTGTCTGCATAGCCCAGATCTTAATGTAATCCAGTTTAGGAAGTCAATTCCTAATGTTCAGATGCATCAACCCAAGCCCTGTACGTTTTTTTAAAGTCACATGGAAACTCCAATTCAAACAAGCTACATTCAACAGGCGCTGTCTGATGGTTGATATCTATATAGTTGCTATGGCTATAAGATTGCRTAGAACTGGTCTATCCCTTTTAGTAAGAGAAGAAATTGGAATGGCTTTTTCAAGGTTGGCACCATAGGGCCTGGGGTTGGCACCATAGGGTCTGGGGTGCCAACGTCAATATGAGGAACTCTCAGAGTAACCAATGATGGAATAAATCAAATTCAATTTTATTTGTCACATACATCGAATACAACAGGAATACAACAGGAATACAACCTTACATTGAAATGCTTACTTACAAACCAACAATGCAGTTTTAAGAAAATACCCCCCCCCCCCCAAAAAAAAAGGTAAGAGATAAGAATAACAAATTTATTAAGAGCAGCAGTAAATAACCGTAGCGGGGCTATATACAGGGGTACCGGTACAGAGTCAATGTGCGGGGCACTGGTTAGTTGAGGTAATTGAGGTAATATGTACATGTAGGTAGAGTTATTAAAGTGAATATGCATAGATAATAACAGAGAGTAGCAGCAGCGGGGGGGGGGGGGGCAATGCAAATAGTCAGGGGGGGCAATGCAAATAGTCTGGGTAGCCATTTGATTAGCTGTTCAGGAGTCTTATAGCTTGGGGT